>NW_028319410.1:1460000-1632500 GCF_062004578.1 Staurois parvus
ATCACCGATCTCTAAATATCACCCAAACCGTCCTCTCCGCTCCTCGCAAAACCTCCTTCGCTCTAGTTCCCTTGTCTCCTCCTGCCATGCTCGTCTCCAGGACTTCTCCAGAGCTTCCCCAATCCTCTGGAACTCTCTACCCCAATTTATCAGACTATTGCCTACTCTGCTCACTTTTAGGCGATCTCTGAAAACCTATCTCTTCAGGGAAACCTATCCTGCCCTCAGCTAATACTGGAATCTTCTACTCTTCCAACCAGTCCATCCCCCACAGTTACTACCTTTTGTACCACTAGTCCCTCCCTCTTAGATTGTAAGCTCCCAGGATCAGGCCCTCCTATCCCTCTTGTATTGAACTGTATTGTTGCTGTATTGTCTCCCGCTATATTGTAAAGTGCTGAGCAAACTGTTGACGCCATATAAATCCTGTATAATAATAATAATAATATATGCAGCAGCAGGGACGGTTGGCACACTCCCAGTACACTGACCGAGCTGTCACTGACAGCTCCTGATAAACTATGAAGAGTGTGTGGGAGGAGCTTCTGATCATGTGACTGCTGGGACAGCAAATTTCATTGGTCACATAATCGGAAACTCCGCCTCCCTTCATTCAGAACCGCTCAAATGGCCAGCGGGAAGTAATAAAAAGCCATTTACACTGATGTATGTGCATGGAGGTGTGTGTAGCATTAAGCGTGCTTTGTCATTTGTCAAGGGACATTTCCTTTGTGTGTTGGCTTGCGTATTGTTTACTTTCAGGTCCAGAAACAACAAGGATACTAGCAACCCTTGTAATATAACAAGCAGGGTGTTTTAGCTGAATGCTAGGATGGAAATTAGGGATGCTTAGCAGGCAGTAAAAATGTCATTGAAAAAGAAAAAAAATATTAATTGCCCAGTAAAAGTGAATAAAAAAGTAAAAGTGAACTAAAAAAGCAGTTTTGGCTGCAACATTCACCATGTATCCGGCGCTATCTCCTGCAGAAATCCTCCTGCCACTAGATGGAGCTCCTCTAGTGCAAGTGTCATTTGAGCCACTTCCTGTGAGACTAGACTATCATGGACATGCCCCCTGGGTTTCACTTTTAAAGTAAAACTCCATGATCACCATGTATAACACATAAGGGGGGATATGATTAGATGTATAATACATAAGGGGGGATATGATTAGATGTATAATACATAAGGGGGGATATGATCACCATGTATAATACATAAGGGGGGTATGATCTCCATGTATAATATATAAGGGGGGGATATGATCTCCATGTATAATACATAAAGGGGGATATGATCTCCATGTATAATACATAAGGGGGGATATGATCTCCATGTATAATACATAAGGGGGGGATATGATCTCCATGTATAATACATAAGGGGGATATGATCTCCATGTATAATACATAAGGGGGGATATGATCTCCATGTATAATACATAAGGGGGGGATATGATCTCCATGTATAATACATAAGGGGGTATATGATCTCCATGTATAATACATAAGGGGGGATATGATCTCCATGTATAATACATAAGGGGGGATATTATCTCCATGTATAATACATAAGGGGGGATATGATCACCATGTATAATACATAAGGGGGGATATGATCTCCATGTATAATACATAAGGGGGGATATGATCTCCATGTATAATACATAAGGGGGATATGATCTCCATGTATAATACATAAGGGGGGATATGATCACCATGTATAATACATAAGGGGGGATATGATCTCCATGTATAATACATAAGGGGGGATATGATCTCCATGTATAATACATAAGGGGGGATATGATCTCCATGTATAATACATAAGGGGGATATGATCTCCATGTATAATACATAAGGGGGGATATGATCTCCATGTATAATACATAAGGGGGGATATGATCTCCATGTATAATACATAAGGGGGGATGTGATCACCATGTATAATACATAAGGGGGGATATGATCTCCATGTATAATACATAAGGGGGGGATATGATCTCCATGTATAATACATAAGGGGGGATATGATCTCCATGTATAATACATAAGGCGGGGGGATATGATCTCCATGTATAATACATAAGGGGGGATATGATCACCATGTATAATACATAAGGGGGGATATGATCTCCATGTATAATACATAAGGGGGGGATATGATCTCCATGTATAATACATAAGGGGGGATATGATCTCCATGTATAATACATAAGGGGGGATATGATCTCCATGTATAATACATAAGGGGGGATATGATCTCCATGTATAATACATAAGGGGGGATATGATCTCCATGTATAATACATAAGGGGGGATATGATCTCCATGTATAATACATAAGGCGGGGGGATATGATCTCCATGTATAATACATAAGGGGGGATATGATCACCATGTATAATACATAAGGGGGGATATGATCTCCATGTATAATACATAAGGGGGGGATATGATCACCATGTATAATACATAAGGGGGGATATGATCTCCATGTATAATACATAAGGGGGGGATATGATCTCCATGTATAATACATAAGGGGGGATATGATCACCATGTATAATACATAAGGGGGATATGATCTCCATGTATAATACATAAGGGGGATATGATCTCCATGTATAATACATAAGGGGGGATATGATCTCCATGTATAATACATAAGGGGGGGGATATGATCACCATGTATAATACATAAGGGGGATATGATCTCCATGTATAATACATAAGGGGGGTATGATCTCCATGTATAATACATAAGGGGGGATATGATCACCATGTATAATACATAAGGGGGGATATGATCTCCATGTATAATACATAAGGGGGGGATATGATCACCATGTATAATACATAAGGGGGATATGATCTCCATGTATAATACATAAGGGGGGATATGATCTCCATGTATAATACATAAGGGGGGATATGATCTCCATGTATAATACATAAGGGGGGATATGATCTCCATGTATAATACATAAGGGGGGATATGATCACCATGTATAATACATAAGGGGGGATATGATCTCCATGTATAATACATAAGGGGGGATATGATCTCCATGTATAATACATAAGGGGGGGGATATGATCTCCATGTATAATACATAAGGGGGGGATATGATCTCCATGTATAAATATTTATTTATTACAGGTACTTATATAGTGTTGTCAATTTAGGCAGCGCTTTACATATATATTGTACATTCACATCAGTCCCTAACCCTCAAGGGGCGTACAATCTAAGGTCCCTAACTCACATTCATACATACACATACTAGGGAGAATTTAGACAGGAGCCAATGAACCTACCAGCATGTCTTTGGAGTATGGGAGGAAACCGGAGTAACCGGAGGAAACCCATGCAGGCACAGGGAGAACATGCAAACTCCAGGCAGGTGGAGCCCTGGTTGGGATTCAAACCAGCAACCGTAGTACTGCCAGGCAGAAGTGCTAACCATTTAGACACTGTGCCGCTCATAAATACATTGGTGGTTCATATAGTGAACTCGGTGTAGAGTTATCCCTCCTGAGGTCATCACAGAGGACAAGGGGGCGCTCTTTACGTCTGGAGGAAAAGAAATGTAATCTCCAAACACGGAAATGTTTCTTCACAGTGAGAGCTGTGAAAATGTGGAATAGACTCCCTGAAGAGTAGGTTGTGGGCAGCTCAGTGGATTGCTGTAGGAAAGTCCTGGATTCTTTCTTGGATACACAGAATATAACTGGATATAACATTTATAGGTAAAGTTGATCCAGGGAATATCCGATTGCCTCTCGGGGGATCAGGAAGGATTTCCCTGCAGGAGCAAATTGGATCGTGCTTTGCTGGGTTTTTTTGCCTTCCTCTGGACCAACTGTGGGTGAAGGATTATAACTTTTTTTTTTTTTAATGGTGGAACTGGATAGACTTTTGTCTTTTTTCAGCCAGACTAACTATGTAACTAAAACTTTTTTTTTTGTTCGAACTCCTGCCTACCATATGCAATATGACAGAGGTACCTCAATATCAAATAATTGAAATTTAAACACAAACTCTCCTTCAGTCATCACATCCATCCCCCTGACTAAAAACGGAGCTCACACCCAAATCGGCCTCTGCTAAGGTTTACAAATTCAAATATACTTAGCAAATAAAAAAAAATAAATAAAAAATTCACGGGTAAATTGAGACGACGAAGCCAAATAAATAGTTTCCTAATTAAAAGCTATTTTATAAATTTCACTTAAAATGCACAAAATTGCATTGAGCCAAAGAGAACGCTCGGCATAAATTAAATCGGAAACGCGGAAATAGGCAAATTTGCAGACGCGAGAATACCAAATATTAGCTTGTGGACGTGACGGGAATGGGCGTGTTGCGTCTTACGCTGAGGAGCGTTTAATAAAGAGACCGAGCAAGTTTATTAATATTCAGCCTCCGAATGAAGATTTCATGGCGCTATATTAATCCACATATTTAAGCCTTACTAAATGAACATTTCTGTGTTTTTTTTTTTTTTTCCTTGAATAATTTGTACCATCTGTGTCAAAATTTTGCGAGTCAGGAAAAAAAAAAAAAAAAGAAAACGCGAAACAAATGTTGATTCTACAACACAGTCTTAGTTCACTCTAAAAATTGTCACACATTTACATCACAGGCCATCTGGGGAGAAAACATACCATGCAGATTGCCGCTATGAGCTGATTGGCTCAGGATTAATAAGTGTGCGCCACCATGTAGAAGACGCCGCATGAAAAGGTGAATGGAGGGGTCTGTGCACGCACATGGGCGGCAGGGGGCTGCGGGGGCGCGCGCTGTGGTCTAGGTGCTTCTTGCGCAGATCTCCAGCGACGTTCCCAGGCCTCCATCCGTCACAGTGGTGCTGATAACATATGTAATAATGTAATTTTGTCAGCGTGTCTTGGGAGGTGGAAATCTGCTTCACAATGGGGGATTCAACACAACGTAACAAAGACGCTTTGAGATTTGGCGACTGTTATCACAGTTATGATGCATTCAAATGTGCAATGCAATGGCTGCCTTAGTTAAGATAATAGAGATATTGGGAGAATTTTTTTTTTTGGGGGGGTGATTTAGTTTGGGTATACAGTGGGGCAAAAAAGTATTTAGTCAGCCACCAATTGTGCAAGTTCTCCCACTTACAAAGATGAGAGAGGCCTGTAATTGGCATCATAGGGAGACCTCAACTATGAGAGACAAAATGAGAAAACAAATCCAGACAATCACATTGGCTGATCTGGAAAGAATTTATTTGCAAATTATGGTGGATAATAAGTATTTGGTCACCTACAAACAAGCAAGATTTCTGGCTCTCACAGAACTGTACCTTCTTCTTTAAGAGGCTCCTCTGTCCTGCACTTATTACCTGTATCAATGGCACCTGTTTGAACTTGTTATCAGTATAAAAGACACCTGTCCACAACCTCAAACAGTCACACTCCAAACTCCACTATGGTGAAGACCAAAGAGCTGTCAAAGGACACCAGAAACAAAATTGTAGACCTGCACCTGCAGGTTGGGAAGGCTGAATCTGCAATAGGCAAGCAGCTTGGTGTGAACAAATCAACTGTGGGAGCAATAATTAGAAAATGGAAGACATACAAGACCACTGATAATCTCCCTCGATCTGGGTCTTCACGCAAGATCTCACCCCGTGGGGTCAAAATGATCACAAGAACGGTGAGCAAAAATCCCAGGACCACACGGAGGGACCTAATGAATGACCTGCAGAGAGCTGGGACCAACGTAACAAAGGCTACCATCAGTAACACACTACGCCGCCTGGGACTCAGATCCTGCAGTGCCAGACGTGTCCCCTGCTTAAGCCAGTACATGTCCGGACCGTCTGAAGTTTGCTAGAGAGAATTTGGATGATCCAGAAGAGGATTGGGAGAATGTCATATGGTCAGATGAAACCAAAATAGAACTGTTTGTTAGAAACACAACTCGTCGTGTTTGGAGGAGAGAGAATGCTGAGTTGCATCCAAAGAACCCCATACCTACTGTGAAGCATGGGGGTGACAACATCATGCTTTGAGGATGTTTCTCCGCAAAGGGACCAGGATGACTGATCCATGTACAGGACAGAATGAATGGGGCCATGTATCGTGAGATTTTGAGTGCAAACCTCCTTCCATCAGCAAGGGCATTGAAGATGAAACATGGCTGGGTGTTCCAACATGACAATGATCCCAAACATACCGCCCGGGCAATGAAGGAGTGGCTTCGTAAGAAGCATTTCAAGGTCCTGGAATGGCCTAGCCAGTCTCCAGATCTCAACCCCATAGAAAACCTTTGGAGGGAGTTGAAAGTCCGTGTTTCCCAGCGACAGCCCCAAAACATCACTGATCTAGAGGAGATCTGCATGGAGGATGGGCCAACATACCAGCAACAGTGTGTGCCAACCTTGTGAAGACTTACAGGAAACGTCTGACCTCTGTCATTGCCAACAAAGGATATATAACTAAGTATTGAGATGAACTTTTCATATTGACCAAATACTTATTTTCCACCATAATTTGCAAATAAATTCTTTCCAGATCAGCCAATGTGATTGTTTGGATTTGTTTTCTCATTTTGTCTCTCATAGTTGAGGTCTACCTATGATGCCAATTACAGGCCTCTCTCATCTTTGTAAGTGGGAGAACTTGCACAATTGGTGGCTGACTAAATACTTTTTTGCCCCACTGTAGAATAGAATAGGTTGCTAGAGAGGTTCAGGTAAATCTGATTCTTTAGCTCCTCTGTAATCATTAGAGCCGTGTGCGATTATTTTTGGCTGTTTTGGGTCTCACTGGCTGCAGGCTCTACTGCTTTCTGGTCAATTCTAGAACTGTGGGGGAATGAGGTGATGGAGGAAATAAATGGCAGTTCCCTGCTTTCTGGTTGATTCTAGAATGCAGTGGGTTGGAAGAGGCAAGCCCTTGGCCTGAATATTTATGTGGTCTCAACCGATCTCTGTGGGAGGATGCCCAGTAAGTGGCTAAGGAGTGCATAAATAGTCTGGGGCAGGGGCGGACTGACCATTTGGAAACTCGGGCACTGCCCGAGGGCCCGGGTCAGTAGGGGGCCCCATGAGATGCCCCTGGTACCTTTTTCATAGGCTTTTTTGAGTTTGGGCAAGGACACAGGGGTCCCATGATCCCCTATTGCTCGGGGGCCCCATGAGTTGTCAGTCTGCCCCTGGTCTGGGGCCTGGAGCAGCAGGATTCTTGTCTAGGAGGAGAAGACCCAGACTGAAGGGTTCCTGTCCTGGGCAGTGTAGTTGACGTTTGCAGCAGTTCATCAAAATGCTGAAGTCTCTTGCTGTAAACTGTTTATTAAGGTGTGATGTTCTTACCATTGTGTCTTTGTCTCATTGTTAATTGAGTTAATTGCGTCACCTATTGTTTCTGTCTGTTGGCTAGTCCTCCTGGAGGCTCCTACATGATGCGATTAGTTTGGTGTCAGCTTTACCTCGTTATCTAATCAGTGTGGGATTTTTATTCCAATTATTATTATTATACAGGATTTATACGGCGCCAACAGTTTGCACAGCGCTTTACAAAATGAAGGCAGACATTACAGTTACAATACAATTTGGTACAGGAGAAAACAGAGGGCCTGGCTCATTACAGCTTGCAATCTAGGAGGAAGGGTTGAGTGATACAAAAGGTGATAACTGTGGGGGGGATGAGCTGATGGAGGAAATAAATGGAAGTTTACTAGGTAGAAGCAGGATAGGCTTCTTTAAAGAAAAAAGTTTACAGGGATCGTCTAAAGGTGGATTGATTAGGAGATAGCCGGACAGATTGGGTTAGGGAGTTCCATAGGATTTGAGAAGCTCAGGAGAAGTCCCGGAGGCGAACATGGGAGGAGGCGACACGGGAACTAGAGAGCAGAAGGTCTTGGGAGGATCAAAGAGAGCGGTTTGGTTGATATTTTGAGACCAGGTTGGTGATGTAGCTGGGGGCAGAGTTGTGGATGGCTTTGTAAGTGGTTGTCAGCATTTTGAATTGTATTCATTAGGTGAGTGGAAGCCAGTGGAGGGATTGTCAGGGAGGGGTGGAGGACACTGAATGGTTGGTAAGGTGGATGAGCCTGGCAGCAGTATTCATGGTGGACTGGAGGGGGGATAGCTTATGTAAAGGTAAGCCAATGAGGAGGGAGTTGCAGCAGTTGAGGTGAGAGATGGCCAGGGAGTGAATTAGGAGCTTTGTGGTATCATTGATTAAAAAGGGGCGTATTCTGGAGATGTTGCCGAGGTTGAGGCAGCATGATTTGGACAGGGATTGGATGTGGGCCTGAAAGAATAGTTCAGAATCCAGGGTTACCTCTAGCACCATAGTATGCAGGGATGGGTTGATAGCGGTGCTATTGATCCTGACCGAGAAATCAAGGGAAGAGGCATGTGGGGGAGGAAATATTACGAGCTCAGTTTTGGATAAATTGAGTTTTCTATACTACTAGTTTACTATTCCAATGTGTAATGTTTGTTTTTATTGTTCATGTGTGGACTGTACCTATTTCTGAAGTGTATAAAAATCTGTATTTCTGTTCAATAAGGAGTTCCAGTTGCACCTAAGCTAGTGTTGTCCAGTTTTTGGGTGCAATGCCCAGCTATAATACCTTGGTCCTGTGTCCCAGCTCTCTGATGGAAGCACCCAGGCAGGGTGCCAAGCGGTCCATCACAGTCTACTTCATCTCACTTGGGGAAAGATCTCAGTGCTGGAATTGAAGTTTAAACTCTGATCCTGCAGGAAATTTGGGTTTACTTAAAGCAATACTGTGCTTGAATATTCTGTTGAACCTTTTAGAGTGTTGAATTATTTTATGCGCATTTGTCGGTATTCCTTATGTGCTTGCACTCCCTATACCCTGACCTCAATACAATCAGAATATTTGTGCACCTTAAACTGTGTGAATATTTTGTGGTTCATAGCCAGGGAGTTCTCCTGGTCAAGGTTTAAAGGTGGTGTCAGCAGGAGCTGTGCTTCCAAAACAGGCTCAGGACAGACAGGGAACCCAAAAATACTCTGAGGCTCTCAAGGGGTGTAGTGTTAGACAAGTATCTTGGGACATTGTGAGTACAGGGCTCAGTGTAGGACCCTAGTGACTGTAAACTGCTTCTACCCCTTTGAGCATTTGCTCCAGGGATGCTGGTTTAGGACCTTTCCCTTTTCCTTGGGGGTCACAGGGTTGCTCATTCCCCTAGTGTCTGCTGAGGGGGGATTTTCCTATAGAATGTAGACCAAGCAAAGAGTGTTCTATGATTTTTGCATCGTGTTCTGGAGTATCTCATAGCTCCCTGCACCCCTACCAAGTTCAACTTGCATTGAAGCATAAAAAGACATTCCAAGTTTGGTCCCTGAGCTGTGAGACTGTCCGTGCTACTGTGTGCCTGGTTGCAGTTACACCCTATAGGGAAGAGAACCAAGGACAAACAAATGGGTCTTATAGAGGCTAGCGCTGCATAGAGAAGCTCACTTTGGGTAAAGGGCATAGGGTGTCAACATTTAAAGTGGACTTTTTAAACCAGTCCTCTACCAATTACAGGGATTTATATAGCTCCATCAATGTTCCGCAGCATTTTACATCCATTCACATCAGTCTCTGCCCTCAAGAGCTTACAATCTCACATGCATACACACACTTTTTTTTGTCTTTTTTTTAAGCCCCTGGTGCGCAAAAAGCAAACAACAAGTGAACCAAAAAAGTGCATGCGGAACACTAAAAGTGTCACTGGTCCCCTCCCAAAGAGGAAGGAACTCCTTGGCCTTGTGGGGTGCAAGACTCCTGAGGAGAGCAAAGTACTCTGGTCCATCTAGCCAATGCCTAGTGAATCTCTCTCCTCAGGACTAGCTGAAGCTGACCACTGAGTACTAGGTTAGGGGCTTTCCCAAAGAAAGACCCCAGGCAGGGGTGGAAGGAACCTAAGGCCAAGAATTCCCCTGTAGACTTCAAAATAGGCCTGAAGGACTTCCCTAACCCCCTGGGGTGCAAGACTCTTGATAATGGCAAAGCACTCTGGTCCAACTAGTCAATGCCTAGGGGACTCCTCTCCTCCTGACCAACCAAAGCCAACCACCAAGTACTGAGTTAGGGACCTGAGAGCCACACGTCCTCCCCTAGACTTCAAAATAGGCCTGTAGACCCACACCTACCATCCAGTGAGTGGAAAAAGACACATAAAAAACTGCTGTGACAAACATGGGGAAAATAAACACAAAAGTGCCAATGTGCAAGCCAATGGCTACACCTTACGGCTTGGTAACAACAATTGCCCTGGTCTTGGGCAAAAGGCCTAGCCAGTGAGGTGTAGTGTAGGAAAAAAACTGTGGTATCGTGTCTTAGTGCTCATTCTCAAGATGGGGTGCCAAACCCATAGTGATGAACAGATGTGTTTGTGTGTGTTTTTGCATCCATTTCAGGCTTTGATTGAATTTTTAGACAATAAAATGCAAGTTAATAGAAATGAAAACGCACATAAAAACATACATTAGGTACACCACTCGAAGCTCATGTACTTTTTCTGGTGACGAGCTTCAAACTAAACTATGCTCGGGGGTGAATAGGCACCATTTATTGTAATGCAAATCCTAGTGTCGAATATTAAAGCGCTTCTGGTGAAGCTTCAAATTGCTAAGGCGTTACCGGTGCTTTAAGTGCGACCATGTTTTTAAAGTGGACATAGCAGCACATGTGTTGTTATGGTGTGACCCTTCCAGTGCGTTTATTACCGCTCACAGAGATCACAGTGCTCCCCTGACAATGTCTTCTTCTACTTTTCTGTGGCCATATTATATCAATTATGTCACAGACATCCTTGGTCCTTTTTTATGTGCAGCTGTGGGTCGGACCATGAAATCTCAAGCCCACAGCTCATTGAGCCAGCGGCAAAGCGATCCTGTTACAGCTTCCCACAGGTTTCGGTGAACTGGGTTCAATGTTTGGATCCCTACTTGGGACTCAACAAGACAGTGTAACCATACAGGTGTAGCCCCCTTTTGGGGCTTTTATTTTTGCAGCTTCTATCCTTTTCAGCTAAAGGGCCCAGTGGGAGTTTATATACTTAATAATGAAGATACTCCAGATGAATGTTGCAACAAAGTCCAGTTGCAGGGGCCCCTGAGGATAATGCGGCATCTGTTTTTGTGTCAGAGACCTGAAGATAAGATCAACGGTCATGGGGAAATCCTCCAACTGTTGTCCAATCAACTGTTGTCCAACCAGCCTGGAACAGAACTTCTCACTGGCAGAAACTGTGGTATGACACTGGAACTCAGAGTCAGCCTACCTATTCTGTGCTTTAGTCCCTCTCTAGTAGTTTATAATAGTCTCTTTTGGTTCAGGATTTAGTAGCATGGACAGGACATGTGGCTAAGACTTTTTCTCTATCTCCACTTCCTTCTTCTGGGGTTTCAAAGCCAACAACCAGGGGCAGAAAGTGCATACATAATATATTTACACACATATACAACAGACAGTAGAAAGCAGCAGATCCCTACACAGGTTATGGTGAGAAGAGACCAAAGGAATAAAAAATCCCTCCAATTGAGTCAGTGTGTAGCACAATAACGCCCTCTTAAAATAGAAGGTCCTCACATTTCATTCCTTCACATTTCTCAAAAATAGGATTCATCCTCATTTCAAGACAGTGGGCAGAGCCATTGAAATCATTCCTAGTATATCAAAACCTGTAGTTGGAGACAAGTCAACACGTTTCTTGGTTAAGCCCTCTTAGTCAGGGATAGAAGCCAGTGGTTATGACAACACAGTGGAAATGGACAGTTAGAAAAAACATTTTTTGCTATATATTTTTTTATTTTAATGTTTGATTTCCACTGTGTTATTATCATCACTAGCCACATCTACAACCTCTGCAAGGCATGTCAAAGTCCATAGGACCTGTGATGTGGTCCACCATTGTTTATTATCATAAGACAGTATCCTCCCAGTCTTCCCAGGTAATTATGCCATTGCTGGTGACCCACAAACCACTGAGTGCAACAGCTTTCCGATTAATCTTTTGGGCATAGCATGCTGGGATTTGTGGTTCCCTCTAGCTGGTGGATCTCAAAACACTTAGATCAAGAAGAAGATAGGTGCCAAAAGCAGGCAGAACTTCCCCTTTAAGATGGAGTTGAGCGCACATCTGGAGGGTTTGCGATTGAAAGTTGGCCCAGCTGTTCTCCCCGGCAGTACGTCCCTTATAAAGTCAAGTCAACGCTCTGGGATGATCCTTATCTGAATGAGATGACGTTTAGTGGCTCTCCCAGCTGTATCACTGGTGCGACCCTGGAGATGGATGCGATGGAGCGCGGGGAATCATTGTTGCAAGCCAGCAGGTGAAGGAGGAAGCATTTTATAAATAAATCAGACTTTATTAACGCGGCATGCCAGTAATTAAACTCTCCCTCCTTTAACATCTGTGTCAAGTGTCTGGAGCCATTTGCTCATATCTAATGCGTTTGACAAATGTCTGTCGTACAGGCAGCTGCAAGGCATGGTCGGGTCAGACAGTTTTTCTGACTGAGGACAGGTAGGGGTGACGCAAAGAACATTTCCTTCCAACGTGTCAGAAGAACAGCCTGGAAACCTTCTTTGTGGGGGGTGTATAGGGTATTATGGGTCCCAAACTATACTCACTCACTGAAAGCAAATATATGTTACATATTCATTTTATGGTTGGACTAAAAAAAGACATTTGTTCTTCAAGTTCAACCCAAAAATGAAAAAAAAATCTTACAAATATTAATATTAATATTTTTTGTATGTAGAAACACATCCATTTTTGAGTTGGCTATAGCCGGCCTTTTGGGGGTTCTCAACCACCTTGCCACCACCTCACTCCTTTCATGCCTGCTCCAGTCCGCTGCTGATCCCCTAACCTTCCACAGTGCCTTCCAGCTCCAATAGTGCCCCCAGACCTCCCTAGCAGCCTGCATTGCTCCTCAACCTTGCACAATGCCCTTAGACCCTTCTGAGAGCCCTCAGCTCCCACAGTGCCTTTCAACCTCCCACAGTGCCCCTAGATCCCCTGAAAGACCTCAACTCCCACAGTGCTCCTCAACTGCTGCCAGACTTCATGACAGCTCCCAGCTCCCTCAGTGCCCCTCAACCTCCCATAGTGCCCCCAGATCCACTGAGAGCCCGCAGGTCCCACAGTGCCTCTCAAACTACCACAGTGCCCGCAGAATGCCTGAAAACCTCAGCTCCCACAGTGCTCCTCAACTGCTGCCAGACTTCATGACAGCTCCCAGCTCCCTCAGTGTCCCTCAACCTCCCATAGTGCCCCCAGATCCACTGAGAGCCCACAGGTCCCACAGTGCCTCTCAAACTACCACAGTGCCCGCAGAATGCCTGAAAACCTCAGCTCCCACAGTGCTGCTCAACTGCTGCCAGACTGCATGACAGCTCCCAGCTCCCTCAGTGCCCCTCAACTACCCATAGTGCCCCCAGATCCCCTGAGAGCCCGCAGCTCCCACAGTGCATCTCAAACTCCCACAGTGCCCGCAGAGTGCCTGAAAGCCTCAGCTCCCACAGTGCTCCTCAACTGCTGCCAGACTTCATGACAGCTCCCTCAGTGCCCCTCAACCACCCATAGTGCCCCCAGATCCCCTGAGAGCCCTCAGCTCTCACAGTGCTTCTCAAATTCCCGCAGTGCCCACAGAGTGCCTGAAAACCTCAGCTCCCACAGTGCCCCTCAACCTTTCACATTGCTCTCAGACCCCCTGAGAGGCCTCAGCATCCACAGTGCCCCTCAACCTCTCACAGTGCTCCCAGACCCCCTTAAAGCCTTCAGCTCTCACAGTGCCCTCCAATGTCCCACAGTGTCCCCAGATCCCCAAAGAATCCTCAACTTCCACAGTGCTCCTCAACTGCTCCCAGACTCCAGGACAGCTCTCAGCTCCCTTAGTGCTCTTAAACCTCCTACAGATCCCCTGAGGGCCCTCGGCTCCTACAGTGCCCCTCAAACTTCCACAGTGCCTCTCAAACTCCCATTTTCCTCCAGACTGCCTGAGAGCCTCAGCTCCCACAGTTCCTCTCAACCTTTCACAGTGCCCTCAGACCCCCTGACAGCCCTCAGCATCCACAGTGCCCCACGACCTCACACAGTGCTCTAAGACCCCCTAATATCATTCAGCTCCCACAGTGCCCTGCAACTTCCCATAGTGCCCCCAGACCCCCTATGAATCCTCAACTCTCACAGTGCTCCTCAACTGCCCCCAGAGTCCATGACAGCTCTCAGCTCCCTCAATGCCCCTCAACTTCCCACAGTGCCCCCAGATCCCCTAAGAACCCTCAGCTCCACAGTGGCCCCCTCAAACTCCCACAGTTACATAGTTAGTCTGGCTGAAAAAAAGACAAAAGTCCATCCAGTTCAACCATTAAAAAAAAAGAAGTTATAATCCTACACCCACAGTTGATCCAGAGGAAGGCAAAAAAAAACCCCCCCAGCAAACCAATTTGCTCCTGCAGGGGAAAAAATTCCTCCCTTATCCCCCGAGAGGCAATCGGATATTCCCTGGATCAACTTTACCTATAAATGTTATATCCAGTTATATTCTCTGTATCCAAGAAAGAATCCAGGACTTTCATACAGCAATCCACTGAGCTGGTCACAACCAACTCTTGAGGGAGTCTATTCCACATTCTCACAGCTCTTACTGTGAAGAAACCTTTCCGTGTTTGGAGATTACATTTCTTTTCCTCCAGACGTAAAGAGTGCCAGTACTGCCAGGTGGAAGGGCTAACCATTTAGCCACTGTGCTGCCCATTGCACAGACATCTGTGTCTTGCAAGCCGCAGATGTCTTGCAAGTTGCACCTCAAGTCGGAATAACTATCCAACTTTAAAATCATGCAACTTCACTGGCAGTCGCATGATTTCAAAGGCAGATTTGTGTGACCGGGGACTCAATCCTGATATTTCCCAATGCAGTACTTTTTTCCTGCCACTAGATGTCCCCATCCTGATCATTCAATGCACTTTCTCTGAGCCCAGTTCATGATGATCCTGCCCCCAGCATGTAACTAAACAATGAAAGAAAAAGCAGCAAAGTGACCAGCTCATGCTTCGGTTACTCTGCTCTCTTCTCCTATCAGCATGCTTTCTTGTCAGCAACTATTTGCTTTCTTGGGCTGCTTCTGCCTCCTCTAGTCTGAGATCTGCTGTATAAAGATGGTGAGAGGCTGATTCTGGGTCCAATTCAGTTACTTGCATTTAAAAACGTACATTTACTGATGTATTAATGATTACGGAGCCGCATTCATTTGTGTCTATTATGTGTATGGTGTTCAGTCAGGATAACTGGTTAATAACTAAAAGCAATATTGTCCGCGTAACAAAGTATCACCCTTTGTGACATCATCCATAAAACCAGCAGATTTACATGATTCAGTAATTGAAGACAGGAAGGGTAGTAAGTCATATATTTGGCTCCGGATGGGTCAGTTTCCTCTCCCCGCCTGGACGGTAGAGGTTGTGTTTTATTGTAGCCACACGGCTTAATTTATTGTGAAAGAGACTTAATTGCACATTAAACAGTGTTAAGGGTTCTCATCACTGAGCATAAATGTAATTGTAGATATTAATATGTTTCATGAAGTGCTAGAACATTGCCAACTTCTGTTACATAGTGTCCATTTGTGAGTTAAAGAATGGAGCTGTCCGCATACTTGCAAAAAGTTAAAGTAGAACTTTTTTTTTTTTTTTTGTGTGCCTAGACCAGTGTTTCTCAACCTTTTTTCAGTCAAGGCACCCTTTAAAATTGACAGTCACGAGGCACCCTTTAAAATTATGGACAGTCCCGAGGCACCCTTTAAAATTGACAGTCACAAAGCACCCTTTAAAATTATGGACTGTCACGAGGCACCCTTTAAAATTATGGACAGTCACGAGGCACCCTTTAAAATTATGGAGAGTCCCGAGGCACCCTCTAAAATTATGAACGGTCCCAGGACACCCTTTAAAATTATGGACAGTCCCGAGGAACCCTTTAAAATTATGGACAGTTCCGAGGCACCCTTTAAAATTATGGACAGTCCCAAGGCACCCTTTAAAAGAAGGTCCTGAGGCACCCTTTAAAATTATGGACAGTCCCGAGGAACCCTTTAAAATTATGGACAGTTCCGAGGCACCCTTTAAAATTATGGACAGTCCCGGGGCACCCTTCAAAATTATGGACAGTCACGGGGCACCCTTTAAAATTATGGACAGTCCCGCGGCACCCTTTAAAATTATGGACAATCCTGAGGCACCCTTTAAAATTATGGACAGTCACGAGGCACCCTTCAAAATTATGGACAGTCCCGGGGCACCGTTTAAAATTATGGACAGTCCCGAGGCATCCTTTAAAATTATGGACAGTCCCAAGGCACCCTTTAAAATTATGGATGGTCCTGGGGCACCCTTTAAAATTCAGGACAGTCCTGAGGCACCCTTTAAAATTATGGACAGTCCCTGGGCACCCTTTAAAATTATGGACAGTCACAAGGCACCCTTTAAAATTATGGACAGTCCCGAGGCACCCTTTAAAATTCAGGACAGTCCCGAGGCACCCTTTAAAATTGTGGACAGTCACAAGGCACCCTTTAAAATTATGGACAATCCTGAGGCACCCTTTAAAATTATGGACAGTCCTGAGGCACCCTTCAAAATTATGGACAGTCCCGGGGCACCCTTTAAAATTATGGACAGTCACGAGGCACCCTTTAAAATTATGGACAGTCCCGAGGCACCCTTTAAAATTATGGACAGTCCCGAGGCACCCTTTAAAATTATGGACAGTCCCGAGGCACCCTTTAAAATTATGGACAGTCCCGAGGCACCCTTTAAAATTATGGACGGTCCCGAGGCACCCTTTAAAATTATGGACGGTCACGAGGCACCCTTTAAAATTATGGACAGTCCCGAGGTACCCTTTAAAATTATGGACAGTCCCGAGGCACCCTTTAAAATTCAGGACAGTCCCGAGGCACCCTTTAAAATTATGGACAATCCTAAGGCACCCTTTAAAATTATGGACAATCCTGAGGCACCCTTCAAAATTATGGACAGTCCTGAGGCACCCTTCAAAATTATGGACAGTCCTGAGGCACCCTTCAAAATTATGGACAGTCCCGGGGCACCCTTTAAAATTATGGACAGTCACTGAGGCACCCTTTAAAATTATGGACAGTCCTGAGGCACCCTTTAAAATTATGGACAATCCTGAGGCACCCTTTAAAATTATGGACGGTCCCAAAGCACCCTTTAAAATTATGGACGGTCACGAGGCACCCTTTAAAATTATGGACAGTCCCGAGGCACCCATTAAAATTATGGACAGTCACGAGGCACCCTTTAAAATTATTGACAGTCCCGAGGCACCCTTTAAAATTATGGACAGTCCCGAGGCATCCTTTAAAATTATGGACAGTCCCGAGGCACCCTTCAAAATTATGGACAGTCACGAGGCACCCTTTAAAATTATGGACAGTCCCGAGGCACCCTTTAAAATTATGGACAGTCCCGAGGCACCCTTTAAAATTATGGACAGTCCCGAGGCACCCTTTAAAATTATGGACTGTCACGAGGCACCCTTTAAAATTATGGACAGTCCCGAGGCACCCTTTAAAATTATGGACAGTCCCGAGGCACCCTTCAAAATTATGGACAGTCACGAGGCACCCTTTAAAATTATGGACAGTCCCGAGGCACCCTTTAAAATTATGGACAGTCCTGAGGCACCCTTTAAAATTGTGGACAGTCACGAGCCACCCTTTAAAATTATGAACGGTCCCAGGGCACCCTTTAAAATTATGGACAGTCCTGAAGCACCCTTTAAAATTATGGACAGTCCCTGGGCACCCTTTAAAATTATGGACAGTCCCTGGGCACCCTTTAAAATTCAGGACAATCCCGAGGCACCCTTTAAAATTCAGGACAGTCCCGAGGCACCCTTTAAAATTGTGGACAGTCTTGAGGCACCCCATTCTGGAATGTGAAAAACTATTCAACTAACGCAGCAACATCCACACATGTAGGACTCCCAACATTAGAGGTGAGTTATTCTTCCAAAGCAAATACACTTTTGCACATTGGTACTGACTAGTATTCCAATGTTTCTCTTCTCCCTCGGTTTTTCACCATTACTGAGCTAATGTGACCCCATCACTGATGGAGAGGGGCGGGGGAGGGTCAAAACTAAAATGCTGTGCAGGCAGCTGACATCCTCCCTATCAACTGATATCATTGGTTGTCAGGACGCCGGTGGCTAGAAGGTCGTAATGATACACAATGAAAACCTGTGGCTTTGTGTAACTAAAAGGCAGGCTTGTTCCCACATGGAAGAAAAATAAATTTTAAGTATATTTTAAAAACATTCTTCCCAAATATATTAACATATATTTGAAATACTACAATTTTGGCCGTATTCAATATATTTCGATATATATATATATATACACACACACTGTATGTTGAAATGCGTTTTTTTTATATTACATAACATATGAAAAATATTTGTAAAAATATATATTTTTTAAATATATTCTTCAGATGTTTTTTAACACATGAAAAGAGTCATTTTAACATATGTTTCTACATATATTTGTAAATGCATTCCAAAAATGTAGATTAAATGTATTTTTAAAGACATACAGAATATTTGAAAATGGATTTTTAAAAATATCTTTCATATATTTTGTAATATATAAAAAAAGCACTTCAACATACAGTATATATATATATATATATATATATACTGTAAATATATTTTGAAATATATTGAATATGGCCAAAATTATAGTATTTCAAATATATGTCAATATATTTGGGAAGAATATTTTTAAAATATATTTTTCTTCCATGTGAGTTCCACCCGCTGACTTGTATACAGGTTTTGTATAATTTGTAGACATTTTGCCAAGGCACCCCAGGGCGCCTGGGTACCCTGGCTGAGAAAGGTTAGCCTAGACCAGGGGTCTCCAAACTGTGACCTGGGGGGGCCAGATGTGGCCCTTTGCTTGAGTTTATCTGGCCTTTTGGGTGTTATTCCACCAACTGTCACCAATGATGGAGCACCATTCCCCCTACTGACACCATCAATGGGGCATTCTACTTCTCACTGATATCAACAATGGAGCATTTTTCTGCTCACGGATATCAACAATGGGGCACTATTCCCCCCTTTGAAATCAATGATGGGGCACAGATGCCAGGGCATTTTATACTGCCGCTGGCTAGAGTCTGGCCCCCCAAAAGTCTGAGGGACAGTAAACTGGCTCTTTGTGTAGCAAGTTTGAAGACCCCTGGCCTAGACCATACTCCTAATCCAGCTGTTGCCTGAAACACCCCTACATGTGGCTAAACCAAACCAATCTTCTGTATGTTTTTCCCTCACTGGGAATACATGAAGACAAATATTATTTATCATCGTTCTTGAACAATGTTGCTAGAGCTAGAGTCGGAAACTGGTCAATCACAATCTAGACATCCATCCCGGCCATTGATGGGTAGATCAGGACCCCACTGTCCCACCAACATCTGATTCTGCCGCCACCTCTCAGAGTTCAGATTAGTGCAGCACAGATCGAAGGGATGTTCTAGGCAGGGTTGTGGATAAGGGGGTACCACCAGTCCTCCTGTACGAGGTCCAGGCCAGCAGGGGGGGCCCAGGCAGGTGGGTGAACCGAATGTGGGCAGGAAGGGTGGTAGGTGTGCCCGTGGGGGGGGGGGGGCAATTACTGGAATTGATTCCCTGTATGGCTCTCTGCTGCAGCTGGAAGCTGGCTTCTACTCCTTTCCCTCCTGCTGGATTTCAGCTGCTACAGAGAGAGCCATACAGGAGATCAATTCCAGTAATTGCTCCCCCCGCCACACCCATCTCCCTCCCTGAGCATCGTAGGTTTCCCCCTTCCCAGGCAACCCCTGTGTGCCCCCACCCCCACAATGCTGCCAGATTCCCTCCTTTCCTTCTCACCAGCAGCTTCAAGCACACAATTGGACCCCTCAAGATGGAGAGTGGGGGAAGTGTCCGGTAAATATGTCACATTTACCAGCCCCTTCCTTTCCTAAATGAACACAATGTATGATCAGAACCAATCACTCACTGTGTTCATTCACAACTGAAGCATAGTAAACTTGGGGGGGGGCTGTCAGGTTGGCAGTATGGGGCCCTGTGGTTTCTAACACTACCCTGATCTAGGCTTCTCTTCTGGTCTGCTGTAACATGAAATAACCAAGGGGAGACCTGGGAGGACTTTCTTCACCTGGCAAAGCTGCATCTGAGGGCTGCAAGGGCATTTCAGGAAAAGGGTTAGGCTGTCACCTAACCAGGTGTGGGACCCAGGGCCGTGGATAAGGAGGTACCACCAGTTCTCCTGTATGGGGCCTAGGTCAGCAGTGGGGCCCAGACAGCTGGGTGAATCAGATGTGGCCAGGGAGGGTGATCATCATGGGTGGGGGGCAATTACTGGAACCGATCCCCTGTATGGCTCTCTGCAGCAGCTGAAAACTGGCTTCTCCTCCTCTCCCTCCCGCTGGCTTTCAGCTGCTGCAGAGAGAGCCATACAGGGGATCAGTTCCAGTAATTGCCCCCCAGTGTACCCGTCACCCTCCCTGTGCACCATACGTTTCCCTCTGCTGCCCCGGCTCCCCAGTGTGGCCCCAGCAGTGTTGCCAGCTTCCCTCCTCTCATTCCCAGCACACAATAGGATCCTTCAGAATGGGGAGTGGAGGAAGCGTCTAGTAAATATGTCACATTTACCAGCCCCTTCCTTTCCTAAATGAACACAATGTATGATCAGAACCAATCACTCACTGTGTTCATTCACAACTGAAGCATAGTAAACTTGGGGGGGGCTGTCAGGTTGGCAGTATGGGGCGCTGTGGTTTCTAACACTACCCTGATCTAGGCTTCTCTTCTGCTCTGCTGTAACATGAAATAACCAAGGGGAGACCTGGGAGGACTTTCTTCACCTGGCAAAGCTGCATCTGAGGGCTGCAAGAGCATTTCAGGAAAAGGGAAAGGGTAAGTCTGTGGTGGGGCAATGAGCCCTGCAATGTGCATTACTTAATACTGACCTCTGCTTTACTTACTTCAAACTTCTGCGCTCTACGCTACTTACTGCTGACTCAAAACTCTGTGTTACTTACTCCTGACTCCTGCACTGTGCAATAATATCTCCTGATGTCTGAACTGTGTTGCTTACTAATGACGTCTGAATTTTGTCTTACCACCAGGGGCGGACTGACAACTCATGGGGCCCCCCTGGCAATAGGGGATCATGGGGCCCCTGTGTCCTTGCCCAAACTCAAAAAAGCCTATGAAAAAGGTACCAGCTGCAGCTCATGGGGCCCCCTGCTGACCCCGGGCCCTCGGGCAGTGCCCAAGTTTCCAAATGGTCAGTTCGCCCCTGGTTACCACTGACCCGTGCACTGTATACTAATTACTCCTGAACTCTACATTACATGCTACAAACCTCTGAACTCTGCATTACTTACTGCTGACTCCTGCACTCTGTGTTTTGTACTACTGACCCCTTAACTCTGCATTACTTACTAGTGACCTCTGAACTCTGTGTTACTTAGTACTGACGTCTGCATTATGCATTACTCACTACTGACTTCTGAACTCTGCTTTACTTACTACTGACCCCTACACTCTGCATTATCTACAGCTAACCCCTGCACTCTGCATTACTTGCTACTGATCCCTGAACACTGCATTACTTAGTACTGACCGCTGCATTGTGCATTACTCACTACTGACCTCAGAACTCTGCTTCAATTACTACTGACCCCTACACTCTGCATTATCTACTACTAACCCCTGCACTCTGCATTACTTACTACTGATCCCTGAACTCTGCATTACTTAGTACTGACCGCTGCATTGTGCATTACTCACTACTGATTTCTGAACTCCGCTTTACTTTCTAATGACCCCTGCAGTATGTGTTACCTACTACTGACGTTTGAACTCTGCATTACATACTACTGACCTCTGCACTCTGTGTTACTTACTGCTAACTTCTAAACTCTGTATTTTTACTCCTCACCCTTGCACTGTGCATTGATTGTGCCTGACTGACTGAACTCTACAGTATTTACTGCTATCTTCTGAACTCTGATTACTTACTACTGAGCCCTGAACTCTGTATTACATACTACTGACCTCTAAACTTTGTGTTACTTACTACTGACCCCTGCACTATGCATTAACTATACCTGACTTCTGAACTTCATATTACTTACTACTAAACTCTGAACTCCACATTACTTACTACTGATCCCCGCACTCTACATGACTTACTACTGTCCCTTGCACTCTACGTTACATATTACTGACCCCTGCACTCTGCATTACGGAGGTAATCCCAGATAATAGCAGATGTGGGTAACAGGCTGATGAAGTTAAATAAGGTGCCACCTGTGTCGAGTACAGCTGGGGGGGGGGGGGGGGTGGCCAGACCCATTACCCCATAGCTTACAGGAGAAGCTGGAAGGCTGCCTAACACTAGTGTGCTGTCCAAGGTACATAAGAACCTCGAGGTTCTGGCTTTCTATCATCGGTATTCATTCAGAACCTTTACATTGATCACATGGCTACTTCAAGAAGCTTATCCTTTAGAGCTGAGCTCTAGCCTTCCCTTCGGTCATGTTCAGTTATAAAGGCTCCTGTCCTGTATGAAAAATGCAGCCTGCCTAGGAATGGCCTGTGGTCAGTGATAGAAAGCCAGCCATGATCTACCTACAATGTATAGAGGGGTCAGCCATGATCTACCTACAATGTATAGAGGGGTCAGCCATGATCTACCTACATTGCATAGAGGAGCCAGCCATGATCTACCTACATTGCATGGAGGGGCCAGCCATGATCCTCTTACATTGCATAGAGGGGCCAGCCATGATCTACCTACATTGCATGGAGGGGCCAACCATGATCTACCTACATTGCATAGAGGGGCCAGCCATGATCTACCTACATTGCATAGAGATGCCAGCCATGATCTACCTACATTGCATAGAGATGTCAGCCATGATCTACCTACATTGCATAGAGGGGTTAGCCATGGTCTACCTTCATTGCCATAGAGGGGCCAGCCATGATCTACCTGCATTGCATAGAGGGGCCAGCCATGATCTACCTACATTGCATGGAGGCGCAAGCCATGATCTACCTACATTGCATAGAGGGGCCAGCCATGATCTACCTACATTGCTTAGAGGGGCCAACCATGATCTACCTACATTGCATAGAGGGGCCAGCCATGATCTACCTACATTGCATAGAGATGCCAGCCATGATCTACCTACATTGCATAGAGATGTCAGCCATGATCTACCTACATTGCATAGAGGGATTAGCCATGGTCTACCTTCATTGCCGTAGCGGAGCCAGCCATGATCTACCTACATTGCATTGAGGGGCCAGCCATGATCTACCTACATTGTATAGCGGGGCCAGCCATGATCTACCTACACTGTATAGAGGGGCCAGCCATGATGTACCTACATTGCATAGAGGGGCCAGCCATAATCCACTTATATTGCACAGAGATGTCAGCCATGATCTACCTAAATTGTATAGAGGGGCCAGCCATTATCTGCCTGCATTGCATGGAGGGGCCAGCCATGATCTACCTGCATTGCATGGAGGGGCCAGCCATAATCTACCTACATTGCATAGAGATGCCAGCCATGATCTACCTACATTGCATAGAGATACCAGCCATGATCTACCTACATTGCATAGAGATGCCAGCCATGATCTACCTACATTGCATAGAGATGCCAGCCATGATCTACCTACATTGCATAGAGGAGCCAGCCATGATCTACCTACATTGCATAGAGGGGCCAACCATGATCTACCTACATTGTATAGAGGGGCCAGCCGTGATCTACCTACATTGCATAGAGGGGCCAACCATGATCTACCTACATTGCATAGAGGAGCCAGCCATGATCTACCTACATTGCATAGAGGGGCCAACAATGATCTACCTACATTGTATAGAGGGGCCAGCCGTGATCTACCTACATTGCATAGAGGGGCCAGCCATGATCCACTTATATTGCACAGAGATGCCAGCCATGATCCACTTATATTGCACAGAGATGCCAGCCCTTATCTGCCTGCATTGCATAGAAGGGCCAGCCATGATCTGCCTGCATTACATAAAGGGACCAATCATGATCTGCCTGCACTGCATAGAGGGGCCAGCTGTGATCTACCTACATTGCAGAGAGAAGCACAGAGACCCAGAAATGTCATCTATGGGTCCAAATCAATAAATGTAATGAAAACGGAAGTGTTTTATTTACAAATGTAATTTTCATGTTGATGAGGGGAAAAGAGGAACCAAGGGCCAAAATATAACCAGATGAACCTTCAGCAGATGATGCCTGTGGTCACTACATGGTGAAGCATTGCTCCATATGCCCCATCTATTCTTTATAAAGATGAATTCTTGACATGCATTGTGCGTATGTCAATAATGGTTATGTGTGGAATGTTGGAGGGCTTTTTGTTTTTCGCCGTATACTTTTAAGCCTCCATAAAGGGCCAAATGTAGCAGGGTCTAGCCGGCGAAGGCTTATTACAGACACTCTCTATTGTCTTCTCTTCTGTCTAATTGAAGTTTTTTGATTATCTGAAAATAAGTATTTCAGAACAGAGCCGCAGTGAATTGCGAGCGCAGGGGCTGCAATCAGTATATTGATCCGTCTCCTGCTGCAGTTATGTACAGAGTCCACCCCATGTCATATTAAGAAAAAATTCAGATGTAGAAATTCTGGTTTTTGGCACTACTTTTTGTCTCTTATCACATTAAAGGACACCTGCAGCTAGATTCTTATATCACTCCATTGGGATATCTTCAAAAATATTCTCAATTTCACAAAACATTCTCAGTTCTCAAATATTCTTAGTTTCATAAAAAAATGCTCAGTTCTCAAAAATTCTCAGTTTCATAAAGCCAAATGACTCCCTCAACTCCCCTAGATGGATGTTCCTTACAGTCGACCGAGCTTCAGTTATATCTTTTTTAATGTTGATCTATGTATGCTGAGTAATGTGCAAATGTTAACAGTTCTGGGTATTTATTACAGATCACAGAAATCACAGTACTCCCCCTTCTCTCCAGAAGGATGCCACCATCTTTGTTTAGGCATCACCAGAGTCACCATTTACTTTCTGAACTGGGATGCCAGTTCAGAGATGACCCAGCTCAGCTGCTGCTGCAGCCTCTCATCTTGTGTCTTCCTACAAAATCACAATGTTGCAGTTTGATGACTGTGAGAGAAGAGACTGAGGAAATGCTTCCTCTTGCTTGCAGCAGAGTGTTGTTTTCAGGTCAGGATCTAGGGGGGTGCTGGGTTGCGCTGTGTCCCCAGATTTCTGAGAGTGCTTCCACTGATCCATGAAACACTCTGATGGGGACAGCTCATGTAAGGGGAACTCTGATGTGGTCAGTTGATGTAGGGGGCACTCTGATAGGGGCAATTGATGAAGGGGGCACTCTGATGCGGGCAATTGATGTAGGGGAGCACTCTGATGGTTGTCAATTGATGAAGGGGGCACTCTGATGGAGGCAATTGATGTAGGGGGTCACTCTGATGGGGACACTTGATGTAGGGGGGGTACTCTGATAGGGACACTTGATGCAGGGGGGTACTCTGATGGGGACACTTAATGTAGGGGTGCACTTTGATGGGGGAAATCTATGTAAAGGGGTACTCTGATGCACACAATTGATGTAGGGGAGAAATCTGATACAGACAGTTGATGCAAGAGGGCACTGTAACTAGGGGGCAATTGATGTAGGGGGCACTCTGATGAGGACCCTGACATAAAGAGGGACTCTGATGAGGATCCCTGATGTAAGTTGGGCCTCTGATGGGGACACCTGATCTAAGGGGGCCTAGGTTTTGTTTAGTCATCCTAATCTAATGACAGCCTAATACATACTAGTGTTTCCTATTCACTCCTGCACCACCTATACATTACCCATTACTTCTTGGTTGTGGCTCGTGGTATAAAAGCGTGCCAAGAGAACAGGGAAAACTGGTTCTCAGCATCTCTGTCACACTCTTGACATTATGACCCCTGACTTTTTTTCTACTGTGCCCCCATATTAGATAGGCTAGACTCAGCCCTGGATGACGTCATCACAGTCTAGGAAAAGTCACGGGACTGTTTCGTTCAGTTTTCTTGCCATTTTCTTACATTCCTGCACCAGTTTCAGGGCATACACACCAAGATAATTGCCAATGTTCACATTTATATACTCTAGGTCATGGCAAATCTGATAGTGGTTCCATTTCTAATGGTCTTGTTCTGTAAAGTTAAAGACATTTTGTAGCTTACCCAAGCCACTTCTTCAGTTCTAATGAATGTCAAGAAGTTACTCCGGTAATTACTGCATATCTGCACAGGTAGTCTTGACCTGTAGAACTCGCCTTCCTTTGTTGAGTCATTTGTTTGCTGAAAAGTTGTTGTCAAATTATGTTATGTCAAATGTTTGTGCCATTTTCTCATATTTCGATTCCAATATCATGATTAAACCCCAAAAAGAATTGCCATCATTGTCTGTGAAGGTTCTTATTCATCCAGGTCATGGTATATCTAGTAGTGCTTAGTCACATTCAGCTGGTCTTGTTCTGTAATGGTGACATTGTTTTGTAGCTTACCCAAGATCCTTCTTCACTTCTAATGCATGTGGGAACATCCCCCAGCATTTATATCCACATATACAGTCTTGACCTGTAGACCCTCCTATGTTGGGCCATTCTTTTGTTGAGAGGTTTCGTCAAGATTTCTTGCTATTCTCTCATAGTCCCACACCAGTTTCAGGGTATAACCCTGGAAAAAAATGCTTATATATAATGCCTAACCTGATTAAAATCTTTATGGTACCCCAATGGCATCTCTGCCTGCATAACTTTGGAAGGGGCACCAAAAATACTGAGGTAAGAGTAGTCACTGGCAAAACTCATCAATAAATTCCCAAATGAATAAAAAACAAATTTATCAGGGTCAAAGTATACCTATTATTAGTCCCATTCAGCTGGACTTGTTCTGTAATGTTGAAGACGTTTGGAAGATTACCCAAGATACATCTTCAGTTCTAAGGAGTGTAGGAACATCCCCCAGCATCTATATCCATACAGATAATCTTGACCTGTAGAACTTAGCCCTCCTGTGTTGTTACATTCTGTGTTTAGAGTTTGTTTTGTCAAGATTTCTTGGTATTTTCTTTTATTCTTGCGTGATTTAAGTGTATACACCCCAAACTAATTGCCAACATGTCTGAAAGTTCTCATTTATGCAGGTCATGGTATATCTAGTAGTTGGCCACATTCAGCTAAACTTGTTGAATACATTTTGTAGCTTACCCTAGTCCCTTCTTCAGTTCTAATGAATGTAGCAACATTCCCCAATATTTATATTCACACAGGTAGTCGTGACCTGTAGAACTTGCCCTCCTATGTTGAGCAATTCTTTTGCTGACAGGTTGTTGGTTTTTTTAATTTCTTGCTAATTTCTCATATTCTTGCACCAGTTTCAGGGTATAAACTCCAAAAACAATTGCCAACATGTCCATGAAGGTTCTCATTTCTCCAGGTCATGGTATACCTGATCCTAATTAGTCCCATTCAACTTGGCCTGTCCTGTAATGAAGGCATCTCATGGCTTACCAAAGCCACGTCTTCAGTTCTAATGAGTGCAGGAACATAACCAACATTTATATCTTCTAGAACTTAGCCCTGCTATGTTGGGCCATTCTGTTGATTACAGGTTATTTTGTCAGGATTTCATGCTACTTTCTAATTTCTCACACAGTTTCAGCGTATACACCCCAAACTAATTGCCAACATGTCTGAAGGTTCTCATTTATCCAGGTCATGGTATACTTGATCTTAATTAGTCCCATTCAACTTGGCCTGTCCTGTAATGAAGACATCTCATGGCTTACCAAAGCCAATTCTTCAGTTCTAATGAGTGCAGGAACATACCCCAACATTTATATCTTCTAGAACTTAGCCCTGCTATGTTGGGCCATTCTATTGATTACAGATTATTTTGTCAGGATTTCATGCTACTTTCTAATTTCTTGCACAGTTTCAGCGTATACACCCCAAACTAATTGCCAACATGTCTGAAAGTTCTCATTTATGCAAGTCATGGTATATCTAGTAGTTGGCCACATTCAGCTAAACTTGTTGAATACATTTTGTAGCTTACCCTAGTCACTTCTTCAGTTCTAATGAATGTAGCAACATTCCCCAATATTTATATTCACACAGGTAGTCGTGACCTGTAGAACTTGCCCTCCTATGTTGAGCAATTCTTTTGCTGACAGGTTGTTGTTTTTTTTAATTTCTTGCTAATTTCTCATATTCTTGCACCAGTTTCCAGGTATAAACTCCAAAAACAATTGCCAACATGTCCATGAAGGTTCTCATTTATCCAGGTCATGGTATACCTGATCCTAATTAGTCCCATTCAACTTGGCCTGTCCTGTAATGAAGGCATCTCATGGCTTACCAAAGCCACGTCTTCATTTCTAATGAGTGCAGGAACATAACCAACATTTATATCTTCTAGAACTTAGCCCTGCTATGTTGGGCCATTCTGTTGATTACAGGTTATTTTGTCAGGATTTCATGCTACTTTCTAATTTCTCACACAGTTTCAGCGTATACACCCCAAACTAATTGCCAACATGTCTGAAGGTTCTCATTTATCCAGGTCATGGTATACTTGATCTTAATTAGTCCCATTCAACTTGGCCTGTCCTGTAATGAAGACATCTCATGGCTTACCAAAGCCAATTCTTCAGTTCTAATGAGTGCAGGAACATACCCCAACATTTATATCTTCTAGAACTTAGCCCTGCTATGTTGGGCCATTCTATTGATTACAGATTATTTTGTCAGGATTTCATGCTACTTTCTAATTTCTTGCACAGTTTCAGCGTATACACCCCAAACTAATTGCCAACATGTCTGAAAGGTCTCATTTATGCAAGTCATGGTATATCTAGTAGTTGGCCACATTCAGCTAAACTTGTTGAATACATTTTGTAGCTTACCCTAGTCACTTCTTCAGTTCTAATGAATGTAGCAACATTCCCCAATATTTATATTCACACAGGTAGTCGTGACCTGTAGAACTTGCCCTCCTATGTTGAGCAATTCTTTTGCTGACAGGTTGTTGTTTTTTTTAATTTCTTGCTAATTTCTCATATTCTTGCACCAGTTTCCAGGTATAAACTCCAAAAACAATTGCCAACATGTCCGTGAAGGTTCTCATTTATCCAGGTCATGGTATACCTGATCCTAATTAGTCCCATTCAACTTGGCCTGTCCTGTAATGAAGGCATCTCATGGCTTACCAAAGCCACGTCTTCAGTTCTAATGAGTGCAGGAACATAACCAACATTTATATCTTCTAGAACTTAGCCCTGCTATGTTGGGCCATTCTGTTGATTACAGGTTATTTTGTCAGGATTTCATGCTACTTTCTAATTTCTCACACAGTTTCAGCATATACACCCCAAACTAATTGCCAACATGTCTGAAGGTTCTCATTTATCCAGGTCATGGTATACTTGATCTTAATTAGTCCCATTCAACTTGGCCTGTCCTGTAATGAAGACATCTCATGGCTTACCAAAGCCAATTCTTCAGTTCTAATGAGTGCAGGAACATACCCCAACATTTATATCTTCTAGAACTTAGCCCTGCTATGTTGGGCCATTCTATTGATTACAGATTATTTTGTCAGGATTTCATGCTACTTTCTAATTTCTTGCACAGTTTCAGCGTATACACCCCAAACTAATTGCCAACATGTCTGAAAGGTCTCATTTATGCAAGTCATGGTATATCTAGTAGTTGGCCACATTCAGCTAAACTTGTTGAATACATTTTGTAGCTTACCCTAGTCACTTCTTCAGTTCTAATGAATGTAGCAACATTCCCCAATATTTATATTCACACAGGTAGTCGTGACCTGTAGAACTTGCCCTCCTATGTTGAGCAATTCTTTTGCTGACAGGTTGTTGTTTTTTTTAATTTCTTGCTAATTTCTCATATTCTTGCACCAGTTTCCAGGTATAAACTCCAAAAACAATTGCCAACATGTCCGTGAAGGTTCTCATTTATCCAGGTCATGGTATACCTGATCCTAATTAGTCCCATTTAACTTGGCCTGTCCTGTAATGAAGACATTCAGTTCTAATGAGTGCAGGAACATAACCAACATTTATATCTTCTAGAACTTAGCCCTACTATGTTGGGCCATTCTATTGATTACAGGTTGATGTCAGGATTTCGTGCTTTCTCATTTTCTTGCACAGTTTCAGCATATTCACCCCAAACTAATTGCCAACATGTCTGAAGGTTCTCATTTATCCAGGTCATGGTATATCTAATAGTGGATAGTCACATTCAAATGGACTTGTTCTGTTTTGTTGAAGAGGTTTTACGGTTTCTCCAAGCCACTTCTTCAGTTCCAAAAAGTGAAGAAACATCAGCAGCATTTATATTCCCACAAGTAGCCTTGACCTGTAAAACTTGCTCTCCAATGTTGGTCCATTGTTTTGTTGAGAGGTTGTTTAGTAAAGATTTCTTGTTATTTTCTTTAATTGTTGCACAGCTTCAGGTTACACAACCCAAACTAACTGCCAACATGTCTGAAGGTTCTCATGTATCCATGGTAGAGCTAGTAATTGGTAATCACATTCAACTAGACCTGCTTTGTAATGTTGAAGAGGTTTCGTTGTTTGGATAAGCTACAAAATGTCTTCAACATTACAAGTCCAGTAGAATGTGACTAATTACAACTAACTTTACATTTACTAGATAAGGCCTCATTCACACCTAATAATTTGGAATCGTGAACATAATCGGCACAATTCTGCCTGCAATTCCAAACCACGCTGAAATTGCGGCAAAACCTGCACTGTGCATTTGGGCGCTATTCATTTTTTAATAGCACCCCAAACATAGTTCGATTTTGCTGCAATTGTCACGGATTAAAAATGTGCAGCAATCATGGCAAAACAAGCGTGAGAAAATCACACAAAGCTCATTACCCAAAAAGGTGCATGGGCTTGTTTTGTGAGGCGAATGTGTGTAGGGCAGCCTATTTAAGTGAATGGGCTGCCCTTTGAGTGACACATGGAAATGTGTGTATATCATCCTAAAATAATTGAAAATGGGAACGAGATGTGAACTGGGCCTAAATGAGAACATTCACAAACATATATGCGTTATTTCTCATAGCTTTTCCTTATGCTTTATTTTTCTGTAAACTATTACGCAATGGTGCTATAAGGTGCCGCTTGTTATCGTTTCAAAACAATGGGAGCTTGTAGTAACCACTAGATAGTTGATAAGCCGGTCCCCTTGCCAAGGGGCCTACTGGGGATCATGAGAACATGGGGTCTGGGTTACCTCCTCTTTTCAGTTGGGGAACTAGCCCTACAGGGTCTATCAGAATCAAGATGACCACATGGCCCAAACCAGCATCACCCGGAGTCCATTGGTTGTTTTCCAGGTTCACCTGTAACTGTACTGGAACTTATGGTGCCCAAAGCTTCCACATTACAGTCTGTCTTTTTGACAATCTAGGACAGCAGTGGAATTTTCACATTCTTGTGACACCCTGGACCCCACAGAGGTATATAGACCAGGGGCGGACTGACCATTTGAGAACTTGGGCACTGCCCAAGGGCCCGGGTCAGTAGGGGGCCCCATGAAATGCCCCTGGTACCTTTTATAGGATTTTTTTGAGTGTGGGCCATATTATCCCCTATTGCCCAGGGGCCCCATGAGTTGTCAGTCCTCCCCTGATATAGACCCTTCACGCCATACACTGTATCATCCTTGGCCCTAAATATTGTAATGTCCAGGCTGAAAACTTGCTTTCCTTTGACTTTACTGTTAAAATTATACTACAACATCCAAATAACGGCAATACATTAATTTGTTAACCATCTCTTCCAAAGAGTTCAGGAATCCTGTGCTGAAATAAATGGCACCAGTTGGTGTGTATCCTTAGCCATAGGCTATACTCACAAAATATCCTCTTCAATAACTGAAATCAGCTCAAGACTGGGCCAACTTACCATCGCCTACTATAGCTCCTCACGGTTCTACTTTTCCCTAGCAGCTCCATGCCCAGTATACAGTGGGGACCGAAAGTTTGGGCACCCCAGCTAAAAATTTGTATTAATGTGCATAAAGAAGCCAAGGAAAGATGGAAAAATCTCCAAAAGGCATCAAATTACAGATTAGACATTCTTATAATATGTCAACAAAAGTTAGATTTTATTTCCATCATTTACACTTTCAAAATAACAGAAAACAAAAAAATGGCGTCTGCAAAAGTTTGGGCACCCTGCAGAGTTAATATCTTGTACTGCCCCCTTTGGCAAGTATTACAGCTTGTAAACGCTTTTTGTAGCCAGCCAAGAGTCTTTCAATTCTTGTTTGAGGTATCTTTGCCCATTCTTCCTTACAAAAGTCTTCCAGTTCTTTGAGATTTCTGGGCTGTCTGTCACGCACTGCTCTTTTAAGGTCTATCCATAATTTTCAATTATGTTGAGGTCAGGAGATTGTGAAGGCCATGGCAAAACCTTCAGTTTACGCCTCTTGATGTAATCCCCCGTGGATTTCGAGGTGTGTTTAGGATCATTATCCATTTGTAGAAGCCATCCTCTCTTTAACTTCAGCTTTTTCATAGATGGCATCAAGTTACCATCCAAAATTTGCTGAAATTTTATTGAATCCATTTTTCCTTCTACTCGTGAGATGTTCCCAGTGCCAGTGGCTGCAACACAACCCCAAAGCATGACTGATCCAACCCCATGCTTAACAGTTGGACAGAGGTTCTTTTCATTAAATTCTGTGCCCCTTCTTCTCCAAACGTACCTTTGCTCATTCCGGCCAAAAAGTTCAATTTTAACCTCATCGGTCCACAGAGCTTGTTTCCAAAATGCATCAGGCTTGTCTATATGTTCATTTGCAAAGTTCAAACGATGATTTTTGTGGTGAGGACGTAGAAGAGGTTTTCTTCTGATGACTCTTCCATGAAGACCATATTTGTACAAGTATCTCTTTATAGTGGAATAGTGTACCACAGCTCCAGTGTCTGCCAGATCTTTCTGGAGGGATCGTGCAGTCAAACGTGGGTTTTGAATTGTTTTTCTCACAATCCTGCGAGCTGTTCTGTCTGATATTCGCTCTCCGGATGCATAGGCAACAAAATTCACTGTAAATGGCGGTTTTGTAAATAAGCCTTAATCTATTTAAATGATTCCCTTCTGCAAATGTGCACATAATTGCACAATCGTTGAAAAAAAAAATTCTTTCTTTTTCCCCTTCCGTCAGTGAAAGAACTTTCTGAAAACGCACCATATCGATACACAGCTGGGCTCGTTGCCCAACCATATGCTGCGGGATGGGAAGGGGTTAAAGATTATTTTTCGTCTTCCTCAGATAAGAAGGAAGCTTTGTTAATAAATTCATGGACTTGTTTTTCCTAATTCTTAATTCAGTCTGTGCCACGCTTGTACCACATAGCAACAGTGTGCAGTAATTAGCACCCCTCGGCTTCGGGGCTTCCAGCAAACAAAGATGGTAGGAAACAGTGGTGGATCCAACCATCTGCCGGACCGCATTTACTGCAATTTGTACTTTACTGCAGAAACTTGTCGCTTTGACGAGTGTCTACTACTATTTCTTTGTTGAGAAATAAAGGTGGGAGGAGGTTACTATACTATTATACTTTTCTCAATACCATATGATTGCATTGTCTTATTACGGGTCTAATCGTATGGCACCGGGGTCTTTGTTCTGGTGATGCGTAAAAAGTCCAATGAAAGCACAAAGTCGAGAAGCCAAAGTCTTTGGAAATAAATAAATGACAGCCAACACGTTTCTTGGGCACAAAGAACTCCCCCTTCTTCAGAGCTCAAGATATTACATGTAATTAGGAGGACTCAATATGGCAATGTCACCTCCATTGAAGTGTTACTAAACCAGGGACCCTGCATTTATTACAGGTACCTATATAGCGCCGTCATTTTACGCAGCGCTTTACATATATATTGTACATTGACATCAGCCCCTAACCCTCAAGGGGCGTACAATCTAAGGTCCCTAACCCTCAAGGGGTGTACAATCTAAGGTCCCTAACTCACATTCATACATACACATACTAGGGACAATTTAGACAGGAGCCAATTCACCTCCCAGCATGTCTTTGGAGTGTAGGAGGAAACCGGAGTACTGGAGGAAACCCACGCAGGCACAGGGAAAACATGCAAACTCCACGTAGGAGGTGCTGTGGCTGAGATTCAAACCAATGACCCGAGTACTGCCAGGCAGAAGTGCTAACCATTTAGCCATTCACTAAATCCATTCTCCCTGGACCCTGCATTCACTATATCCGCTCTCCCCGGACCCTGCATTCACTATATCCGCTCTCCCCGGACCCTGCATTCACTATATCTGGTCTCCCCGGACCCTGCATTTACTATATCCGCTCTCCCTGGACCCTGCATTCATTATATCTGGTCTCCCCAGGCCCTGCATTCACTATATTCGGTCTCCCCGGACCCCGCATTCACTATATCTGCTCTCCCCAGACCCTGCATTCATTATATCCACTCTCCCCAGGCCCTACATTCACTATATCTGGTCTCCCAGGACCCCGCATTCACCATATCCACTCTCCCCGGACCCTGCATTCACTATATCTGGTCTCCCCAGACCCTGCATTCACTATATCCGCTCTCCCTGGACCCTGCATTCAATATATCCGCTCTCCCCGGACCCTGCATTCACTATATCCGCTCTCCCCGGACCCTGCATTCACTATATCCGCTCTCCCCGGACCCCGCATTCACTATATCCGCTCTCCCCGGACCCTGCATTCACTATATCCGCTCTCCCCGGACCCCGCATTCACTATATCCGCTCTCCCCAGACGCCGCATTCACTATATCCGGTCTCCCCGGACCCCGCATTCACTATATCCTCTCTCCCCAGACCCCGCATTCACTATATCCTCTCTCCCCAGACCCCGCATTCACTATATCCGGTCTCCCCGGACCCCGCATTCACTATATCCGCTCTCCCCTGACCCCGCATTCACTATACCCGCTCTCCCCGGACCCCGCATTCACTATATCCTCTCTCCCCAGACCCCGCATTCACTATATCCGGTCTCCCCGGACCCCGCATTCACTATATCCGCTCTCCCCGGACCCCGCATTCACAATATCCGCTCTCCCCAGACCCCGCATTCACTATATCCGCTCTCCCTGGACCCTGCATTCACTATATCCGCTCTCCCTGGACCCTGCATTCACTATATCCGCTCTCCCCGGACCCCGCATTCACTATATCCGCTCTCCCCAGACCCCGCATTCACTATATCCGCTCTCCCTGGACCCTGCATTCACTATATCCGCTCTCCCCGGACCCCGCATTCACTATATCCGCTCTCCCACAGTACACAGAACATGGAAATGCAATTATTTTAGTAAATATAAACTGCTAAATACCTTTTCTCATCAGCAGTATATAGCAGTCTAGTGATTTCTATCAGTGTTCAGCAGAGCACTGGTTAAAGCTTATAGGAATTTTCATTCTGCTCAAGGAGGCCATGGAAAACGCTTAGGTTTGAATCTAGACTACAGGGCATCTCCAGTTAAATGCGCAGTTACATTGGAGAACTACAAAAGATTTAATGGGAGGGTGTTTTTTTCTTCCTTTTAATTTGGATTTGTTATGTTACAGAAAAGGAAAAAAAAAAAAGGAAAAGGGAGAAGGAAAGAAGAAAGTAAAAAAAAAAAAAAAAGAGAAGATGGAAGGCTTTTGAGGAGAGATCGAATGAGAAGAATAGAGAGGAGGGAGATGAAGATAGACGGATAACTTTTTGAGAAACAAGTAGTGGATGAAAACAGGTTGAGGTTTGGGGGGGGGAAGGGAGGGGCATAGGATGGGAATCGGGGAATATGTTGTGTAAAAATTATTGTTATGCAATGTATAGAGATAAAGTGTATTGTATTGATAAAAAAAAAATTAATAAAGATATCATTAAAAAAAAAAAGAAAAAAAAGGACTGTTTGCCTTTCTGCAAAATGGCGCAGAAAAAAAAACTTTGGTGTGAACCCAAACTAAAGGGCATCTCCAGTTAAAGCGCATGTATTGGAGAACTACAAAAGATTTAATGGGAGGGTGTTTTTTTTTTTTTTTTTAAATTTGGATTTGTTATGTAAAAGCAAAGGAAAAAAAAAAGTAAAAAGGGAGAAGGAAGGAAGAAAGGAAAAAAGAAAAAAGAGAAGATGGAAGGCTTTTAAGGAGAGATAGAATGAGAGGAAGGTGAGGGTAGATGGATAAGTACTTTAGAAACAAGAAGTGGATGAAAATAGGGAGAGGATTGGGGGGGAGGGATGCAGGATGGGAATTGGGGAATATTTTGTGTGAAAATTTTTGTTATGCAATGTATAGAGAAAAAATGTATTGTATTGATAAAAAAATTAATAAAGATATAATATTTAAAAAAAAAGAAGAAAAATGCAAAACGCCGCGGAAAACGCTTAAGTGTGAACCTCCTAGACTAAAGGGCATCTCCAGTTAAATGCGCAGTTACATTGGAGAACTACAAAAAATTTAATGGGAGGGTGTTTTTTTTTTCTCTTTTAATTTGGATTTGTTATGGTAAAGAATAGGAAAAAGAAAAAGGAAAAAAAAAGGAAAAGGGAGAAGGAAAGAAGAAAGGAAAAAATAAAAAAGAGAAGATGGAAGGCTTTTGAAGAGAGATAGAATGAGAAGTATAGAGAGGAGGGAGATGAAGATAGACGGATAACTATTTGAGAAACAAGAAGTGGATGAAAACAGGTTGAGGATTGGGGGGGGGGGGTGCAGGATGGGAATTGGGGAATATTTTGTGTGCAAATTATTGTTATGCAATGTATAGAGATAAAATGTATTGTATTGATAAAAAAAATTAATAAAGATATAATTTAAAAAAAAAAAAAAAGGACTGTAGTGCGTTTCTGCAAAATGCCGCAGAAAAAAAAACTTCAGTGGTAACCTAGACTAAAGGGTATCTCCAGTTAAAGCGCATGCATTGGAGAACTACAAAAGATTCAATGGGAGGGTGTTTTTTTTTTTTGAATTTGGATTTGTTATGTAAAAGCAAAGGAAAAAAAAAAAGTAAAAAGGGAGAAGGAAGGAAGAAAGGAAAAAAGAAAAAAGAGAAGATGGAAGGCTTTTAAGGAGAGATAGAATGAGAGGAAGGTGAGGGTAGATGGATAAGTACTTGAGAAACAAGAAGTGGATGAAAATAGGGAGAGGATGGGGGAGGGGGGGGTGCAGGATGGGAATTGGGGAATATTTTGTGTGAAAATTATTGTTATGCAATGTATAGAGAAAAAATGTATTGTATTGATAAAAAAATTAATAAAGATATAATATTAAAAAAAAAAGAAGAAAAATGCAAAACGCCGCGGAAAACGCTTAAGTGTGAACCTCCTAGACTAAAGGGCATCTCCAGTTAAATGCGCAGTTACATTGGAGAACTACAAAAAATTTAATGGGAGGGTGTTTTTTTTTCTCTTTTAATTTGGATTTGTTATGGTAAAGAATAGGAAAAAGAAAAAGGAAAAAAAAAGGAAAAGGGAGAAGGAAAGAAGAAAGGAAAAAATAAAAAAGAGAAGATGGAAGGCTTTTGAAGAGAGATAGAATGAGAAGAATAGAGAGGAGGGAGATGAAGATAGACGGATAACTATTTGAGAAACAAGAAGTGGATGAAAACAGGTTGAGGATTGGGGGGGGGGGGGTGCAGGATGGGAATTGGGGAATATTTTGTGTGCAAATTATTGTTATGCAATGTATAGAGATAAAATGTATTGTATTGATAAAAAAAAATTAATAAAGATATAATTTAAAAAAAAAAAAAAAAGGACTGTAGTGCGTTTCTGCAAAATGCCGCAGAAAAAAAAACTTCAGTGGTAACCTAGACTAAAGGGCATCTCCAGTTAAAGCGCATGCATTGGAGAACTACAAAAGATTCAATGGGAGGGTGTTTTTTTTTTTTTTTAATTTGGATTTGTTATGTAAAAGCAAAGGAAAAAAAAAGTAAAAAGGGAGAAGAAAGGAAGAAAGGAAAAAAGAAAAAAGAGAAGATGGAAGGCTTTTAAGGAGAGATAGAATGAGAGGAAGGTGAGGATAGATGGATAAGTACTTGTGAAACAAGAAGTGGATGAAAATAGGGAGAGGATGGGGGAGGGGGGGTGCAGGATGGGAATTGGGGAATATTTTGTGTGAAAATTATTGTTATGCAATGTATAGAGATAAAATGTATTGTATTGATAAAAAAATTAATAAAGATGTAATATTAAAAAAAAAAAGAAAAGCGCAAAACGCCATGGAAAACGCTTAGGTGTGAACCTAGACTAAAGGGCATCTACAAAAGATTTAATGGGAGGGTGTTTTTTTTTTCTTTTAATTTGGATTTGTTATGTTAAAGAAAAGGAAAAAGAAAAAGGAAAAGGGAGAAGGAAAGAAGAAAGGAAAAAAGAAAAAAGAGAAGATGGAAGGCTTTTGAAGAGCGATAGAATGAGAAGTATAGAGAGGAGGGAGGTGAAGATAGACAGATAACTATTTGAGAAACAAGAAGTGGATGAAAACAGGTTGAGGATTGGGGAGGGGCATAGGATGGGAATCGGCGAATATTTTGTGTGAAAATTATTGTTATGCAATGTATAGAAATAAAATGTATTGTATTGATAAAAAAAAATTTATAAACATATAATTAAAAAAAAATAAACAAAAAAAAAAGGACTGTAGTGCGTTTCTGCAAAATGCTGCAGAAAAAAAAAACTTCAGTGGTAACCTAGACTAAAGGGCATCTCCAGTTAAAGCGCATGCATTGGAGCACTACAAAAGACTTAATGGGAGGGTGTTTTTTTTTTTTTTGAATTTGGATTTGTTATGTAAAAGCAAAGGAAAAAAAAAAAAGTAAAAAGAGAGAAGGAAGGAAGAAAGGAAAAAAGAAAAATGAGAAGATGGAAGGCTTTTAAGGAGAGATAGAATGAGAGGAAGGTGAGGATAGATGGATAAGTACTTGAGAAAGTGGATGAAAATAGGGAGAGCATCGGGGGGGGGGTGCAGGATGGGAATTGGGGAAAATTTTGTATGAAAATTATTGTTATGCAATGTATAGAGATAAAATGTATTGTATTGCTAAAAAAATTAATAAAGATATAATATTAAAAGAAAAAAGAAAAACGCAAACGCCGCGGAAAACGCTTAGGTGTGAACCTCCTAGACTAAAGGGCATCTCCAGCTAAATGCGCAGTTACATTGGAGAACTACAAAAGATTTAATGGGAGGGTGTTTTTTTTTTTTTTCTTTTAATTTGGATTTGTTATGTTAAAGAGAAGGAAAAAAAAAAGGAAAAGGGAGAAGGAAAGAAGAAAGGAAAAAAGAAAAAAGAGAAGATGGAAGGCTTTTGAAGAGAGATAGAATGAGAAGTATAGAGAGGAGGGAGGTGAAGATAGATGGATAACTATTTGAGAAACAAGAAGTGGATGAAAATAGGGAGGGGATTTGGGGGGGGGGAGGGGAGGGGCATAGGATGGGAAATGGGGAATATTTTATGTGAAAATTATTGTTATGCAATGTATAGAGATAAAATGGCTTTGTATTGATAAAAAAAAATGTATAAAGATATAATATAGAAAAAAAAAAAAAGACTTCTGCAAAACGCAAAACGCCACGGAAAACGCGTAGGTATGAACCTAGACTAAAGGGCATCTCCAGTTAAATGCGCAGTTACATTGGAGAACTACAAAAGATTTAATGGAAGGGTGTTTTTTGTTTTTTTTTTAATTTGGATTTGTTATGTAAAAGAAAAGGAAAAAAAAAAGAACTTGCAAAACTTGCGAAGCGTACAGAATCCTTTGGTTGGTGTGAGTCTCAGAAACATTCTGTTAAGTGTACATCAATATCTTTTGTTGTAAGTGTAACAAGGTTATTTACTGCTGCAGCTGTGAATTATCGGAGCAGATGGCGCCCCGCAAAAACTATTATTATCATGTATTATTTGCCTTAATGTACAAAAAAGAAAAATTACACATGCAAGAGCACGGAGGCTCGGCGGCACAGGCTTCAACTGTCCTGTTTATTCTGGCAGCCGGATGAAAACGGCAACCGGGGCGTTTAAGGGGAATCTAAACCCAAAAATATATATTAAAAAAATGTGACCTGTTGCAGCTTAGCCGTCCTTAGATGTGGTGGCTGCATTCGTTTTCTTCTTTTACCCCGGGTTTGCACCTATGCGTTTTCTGCAATAGTAAGTCCATTTCACATGATTTACTATGGGATAGGTTCACATCAGGGCTGTGGATAAGGGGGTACCACCAGTCCTGTTGTATGGGGCCCTGGCCAGCAGGGGGGGGCCCTGGGGGAATCGGATGTGGGCAGGGAGGGTGATCGGCACAAGGGAGGGGCGTTACTGGAACTGATCCCCTGTATGGCTCTCTGCAGCAGTTGGAAGCTGGCTGTTTCTCCTCTCCCTTCTGCCGACTTTAGGCTTCTGCAGAGGGAGCCATACTGAGGATCGGTTCCAGTAATCGCCCCCCACTGCTACACCCATCACCCTGCCTGTGCACCATTTCCCCCTGCTGCCCAAGCCCCTCTATGTGCCCCCACCCCTCCAGTGCTACCGGCTTCCCTCCCCTCTTTTCCACTGGCACACAATAGGATCCTTCAGGATGGAGAATAGACCGTCCAGCAGCCAGCAACAATAGACCTTTGCCTCAAAAGTAAATCTCTCCCAGAAATGACAGACCCCCCCTCCACCAGCAACGACAGACCCCCCAGAAAAAATATATCCCCAACAGCCATTATCAATAGACCCTCCAGCAGCCAGCAACAATAGACCCCTCCCTCAAAAGTAAATCTCTCCCAGCAATGACAGACCCCCCTCCACCAGCAACGACAGACCCCCCAGCAAAAATATATCCCCAACAGCCATTATCAATAGACCCTCCAGCAGCCAGCAACAATAGACCCCTCCCTCAAAAGTAAATCTCTCCCAGCAATGACAGACCCCCCTCCACCAGCAACGACAGACCCCCTAGCAAAAATATATCCCCAACAGCCATTATCAATAGACCCTCCAGCAGCCAGCAACAATAGACCCCTCCCTCAAAAGTAAATCTCTCCCAGCAATGACAGACCCCCTTCCACCAGCAACAACAGACCCCCCAGAAAAAATATATCCCCAACAACCATTATCAATAGACCCTCCAGCAGCCAGCAACAATAGACCCTTGCCTCAAAAGTAAATCTCTCCCAGAAATAACAGACCCCCCCTCCACCAGCAACGACAGACCCCCCAGAAAAAATATATCCCCCAACAGCCATTATCAATAGACCCTCCAGCAGCCAGCAACAATAGACCCCTCCCTCAAAAGTAAGTCTCTCCCAGCAATGACAGACCCCCCCTCCACCAGCAACGACAGACCCCCCAGAAAAAAATATATCCCCCAACAGCCATTATCAATAGATCCTCCGGCAGCCAGCAACATAAGACCCCCCCCTCCCCGCACCAGCCAGAACTGCATTCCCCCACGTTCCTGCTGAAAAAAAAGCCCTGTGTGGGTCTATGCAGTGCGATTTCAAGCACATTCTGGGCTGAAAACTCAGCGCACCGCGCTAAAAGTAGTGCATGCACTACTTTTTTTTAAACGCACGGCAACTGCATAGCATGGTACTTTGTACCGCGTGGTTTGGTGCGGGTCGGTGCGGGTAAATGCTGAGCTGCCACCTCATTGAGAATAACCTTCTCGGTCCCCTTCAGTCTGGATTTGGCCCACAACACTCCACAGGAACTGCTCTTCTAAAACTCACAAACGACTTACTAATGGGTAAACCCAATGGTTACTCTTCCGTACTCTTACTCTTGGACCTCTCCGCTGCCTTTGACACAGTTGACCATCCCCTCCTCCTCAAAAAACTCTACTTACTTGGCCTCCATGACTGTACTCTCCGTTGGTACCTATCTCACCGCACCTTTGGTGTCACTTACAACTCTACTTCCTCCTCTCCTCCTCCTCTTACTGTCGGGGTCCCCCAAGGTTCTGTCCTTGGACCTCTCCTCCTCCTCGTACTGTTGGGGTCCCCCAAGGTTCTGTCCTTGGACCTCTCCTCCTCCTCTTACTGTTGGGGTCCCCCATGGTTCTGTCCTTGGGCCTCTCCTCCTCCTCTTACTGTCGGGGTCCCCCAAGGTTCTGTCCTTGGACCTCTCCTGTTCTCCATCTACACTTCTTCCTTGGGTCAGCTTCCCATGGCTTCCAATACCATTTCTATGCTGATGACACACAAATCTATCTCTCTACTCCTTAGCTCACCCCATCAGTTTCCTCACATATCACCGATCTATTAACAGACATCGGACTGGACGTCACACCACTTCCAAAAACTCAAACTATCCAAAACTGAGCTCATAATATTTCCTCCCCCATGTGCCTCTTCCCCTGATTTCTCAGTCAGGATCAATAGCACCACTATCAACCTGTCTTTGTGCTGGGAGAGCGCCGCACTGCGCGCTCCCAGCACAAAGACTGCGGTGTCACTGAGAGCCCCGGGTCCCTTTCTAATGATCGGGACCCGGGACAACCGATTCTGAGTCACATGATCGCTGTGATAGCCTCTGATTGGCTATCACAGTGATCAGTCACTGTGCAGCCCAGACCCCTTGTTTTTTTCTCTCTCTATGAAAGGAGAAGAGAGATACATTGTATCATTATATACATCCATTATACATTGTATCATTATATACATTCTATTATACATTGTATCATTATATACATTCCATTATACATTGTATCATTATATACATCCCATTATACATTGTATCATTATATACATCTTATTATACATTGTATCATAATATACATTCCATTATACATTGTATTATTATATACATCCTATTTTACATTGTATCATTAGATACATTCCATTATACATTGTATCATTATATACATCCTATTATACATTGTATCATTATATACATCACATTATACATTGTATCATTATATACATCATATTATACATTGTATCATTATATACATCCCATTATACATTGTATCATTATATACATCCCATTATACATTGTATCATTAGATACATTCCATTATACATTGTATCATTATATACATCCTATTATACATTGTATCATTATATACATCACATTATACATTGTATCATTATATACATCCTATTATACATTGTATTGTTATATACATCCTATTATACATTGTATCGTTATATACATCCCATTATACATTGTATAGTTAAATACATCCCATTATACATTGTATCGTTATATACATCCCATTATACATTGTATCGTTATATACATCTCATTATACATTGTATCATTATATACATCCTATTATACATTGTATCATTATATACATCCCATTATACATTGTATCATTATATACATCCCATTATACATTGTATCATTATATACATTCTATTATACATTGTATCTTTATATACATTCCATTATACATTGTATCATTATATACATCCCATTATACATTGTATCATTATATACATTCTATTATACATTGTATCATTATATACATTCTATTATACATTGTTTCATTATACATTGTATCTCTCTAACTCCTGGCATAGAGAGAAAAAAAATGTTTGTAAAAAATAAATAAATATTAACAAATAAAATAAAAAATAAAGAAAAAATACCTAGATCAAGGTTTGATCTAGTTCAGTGCCAGGGTTATTGTTTGGGTCAAGGTCAGGATTTAAAAAAAAAATTGGTATCAGTGTCAGTGTGTTTTAGGTATAAAAAAAAAGACAAAAACAAAATGCGCACTATGATTTCTGGGCTGTACTCTGGGTACAAACAACAAATAACATACACATATATGGTATCGCTGCGATCGTCAAGAGCTGGAGAATTCATTTTGGGTTGTTGTTTGGTGGTAGGTTATGGTAATAACAAGAAACACACAGATAAATAAAAAAAAATTTTTTTTTTACTATTTTGGGCCAGTTTTCCTTTGATAATAAAAAACGATCAGGAGCTATCCATCACCATTTACCACCAAATGAAAGCCCAATTTGTCCTGAAAAAAAATGCGGTATAATCCACCCGGATGTACGAAGTAGTTTAACTATTTCAGGTACTTATATAGCGCCGTTAATTCTACGCAGCGCTTTACATATATATTGTACATTCACATCAGTCCCTAACCCTCAAGGGGCGTACAATCTAAGGTCCCTAACTCACATTCATACATACACATACTAGGGACAATTTAGACAGGAGCCAATTCACCTACCAGCATGTCTTTGGAGTGTGGGAGGAAACCGCAGTACCCCCATGCAGGCACAGGGAAAACATGCAAACTCCAGGCAGAAGGTGTCATGATGGGGATTCAAACCAATGACCTCAGTATTGCCAGGCAGAAGTGCTGACCATTTAGCCACTGGGCTGCCGATGATATGGATGGTTTTACTAACACATGTCAACGTTGCAAAATTGTGCTTAGGCATTTGGATTTGTTTTACAATTAGGCATGAAGGGGTTAGGGGCTGACAACTCATGGGGCCCCCAGGCAATAGGAGATCATGGGGCCCGTGTCCTTGCCCAAACTCAAAAAAGCCTATGAAAAAGGTACCAGGGGCATCTCATGGGGCCCCCTACTGACCCCGGGCTCTCGGGCAATGCCCGAGTTTCCAAATGGTCAGTCCGCCCCTAGAAGGGGTTAAACATCTGCAGCGTGTAGAGCTGCGACTGCCACGCAATTTGGAATTGCGGAGATTTTGCCCGCCATTTTAAAACGGCGAATGAAGGCGCAGAAAAAAAAAAGCATATGCCGCACAGAACGGAATCCATCAATTAAAGGTTGCCATTAATAAACGCGGCGACTCGGGAATACAATAAAACTCTGAATATTCAGCCGTCCGTGTTTATGGATTTCATTTCTTACGGAAGGAAAAAAAAAAACCGCCGCGGTGGAAGTGACACAGGCAATCGCCATAGGTTGCTGATTAAACAGTATCTGACACGTCGGAAAATGCAGGCTGTTCAAAAGTCGAGATTTCCCCCATAAATCATTTGTTATCCTTCGCGTTAATCTGTGTTTGCCGACAGCCCGCAGCGCGCTCGATAATCATAAATTACAATATATATTTGACGTTATTAATTGTGGAACGCTGACCTGTGTCCGAGACCCGCCCCCGGGGGGCCGCGCTATTACAGATGAGACGGCTTACAGGGAATATATCATTAAACAGTACAATATAATCTCGTTACCTTTTAAAATACGGCCCCGAGGAAGAGGCTGTTGTGCTCCGTCTTCGTGTCGGCGTCGCTTTGCTTCTTCGCCGTTCGGACCGCCTTTGTGTTCGCCTTGTAATTCCCATCGCCGACTTAAAATCGACATTTTGGTAAGATGAAGTTGGATCAGTGCAAGGGAACGTCAACGGTGTAACTAGATGGGTGCGGCTCGGTTCGTTCCGAATCGAAATTTGGACGCGTTTTTCATTATTCGGGGTTCTGTATGCAAATATTTTAATTACAATAGTAACAAATTTAAACAAATCTGAAAGAACGAAATGAAATTCCAAGATCGAATAAAAAAAACAAGAATAGAATAAAATAGAATCGAAAATAAAGGACTAGAATAGAATCGAAATAGAATAGAATAGCAAAGAAGAGAAAAAAAGAAAGAAAAGTATAGAATAGATAACAAAATAGAATAGAATAGAAAATAATACAGTAAAACAGAACAGAATATAATAGAAAAGAATAGAACAGAAAATAATAGTGTTCACCTTGTAATTCTCATCGCCGACTTTACATTTTGTCCGGTAAGACAAAGTTGGATCAGTGCAACGGGAACGGCAACTGTGTAACTAGATGGGTGCAGTTCGGTTCGTTCCGAATCGAAATTTGGAAGCGTTTTTCATTATTCGGGGTTCTGGGTGTATGCGAATTTCCGAATTAAAATAGTAACAAATTTAAACGAATCCGAAAGAACGAAATGAAATTCCAAGTTCGAATAAAAAAAAAAAGTATAGAATAAAATAGAATCGAAAATAAAGGACTAGAATAGAATCGAAACAGAATAGAATAGCAAAGAAGAGAAAAAAAAAGAAAGAAAATAAAAGTATAGAATAGATAATAAAATAGAATAGAATAGAAAATAATAGAGTAAAAAAGAACAGAATATAATAGAAAAGATTAGAATAGAATAGAAAATAATAGTGTTCACCTTGTAATTCTCATCGCCGACTTAAAATCGACGTTCTGTCCGGCAAGACGAAGTTGGATAAGTGCAAGGGAAGGGCAACTTTGTAACTAGACGGGTGCAATGCGGTTCATTCCAAATCGAAATTTGGACACATTTTTTCGTTATTCGGGGTTCTGGGTGTATGCGAATTTCCGAATTAAAATAGTAACAAATTTAAACGAATCCGAAAGAACAAAATGAAATTCTGTCCAACATTTGAGAACGAAATCAAATTCAAAAACACGAGTAGAATAAATAGAATAGAAAATAAAAGACTAGAATAGAACAGAAAGAAATAGAATAGAATAGCAAAGAAGAGAAAAAAATAAAGAAAAAAATAAAATAGTTAAAATAGTATAGAATAGAAAATAATGGAGTAAAACAGGACAGAATATAATAGAAAATAAAAGAATAGAATAAAATAGAATAGAATAGAAAATAACGTAAAAAACCAGAATATAATAGAAAAGAATAGAATAGAAAATAATAGCGTAAACAGAAAAGAATATAATAGAAAATAAAAGAATAGAATAACATAAAATAGAATAGAAAATAATAGAGTAAAACAAAACAGAATATAATAGAAAAGAATAGAATAGAATAGAAAATAATAGCGTAAAACAGAACAGAAGATAATAGAAAATAGAAAAATAGAATATAATAGAGTAAAACAGAACAGAATATAATAGAAAATAATAGAATAGAATAAAATAGAATAGAATAGAAAATAACGTAAAAAAACAGAATATAATAGAAAAGAATAGAATAGAAAATAATAGCGTAAACAGAACAGAATATAATAGAAAATAAAAGAATAGAATAACATAAAATAGAATAGAAAATAATAGAGTAAAACAAAACAGAATATAATAGAAAAGAATAGAATAGAATAGAAAATAATAGCGTAAAACAGAACAGAAGATAATAGAAAATAGAAAAATAGAATATAATAGAGTAAAACAGAACAGAATATAATAGAAAATAATAGAATAGAATAGAAAATAATAGCGTAAAACAGAATATAATAGAAAATAAAAGAATAGAATAGAAAATAATAGAGTAAAACAAAACAGAATATAATAGAAAAGAATAGAATAGAATAGAAAATAATAGCGTAAAACAGAACATAATATAATAGAAAATAAAAGAATAGAATAGAAAATAATAGCGTAAAACAGAACAGAATATAATAGAAAATAATAGAATAGAATAGAAAATAATAGCGTAAAACAGAAAAGAATCTAATAGAATAGAATAGAATAAAATAGAATAGAAAATAAAGGAACAGAATAGAATAGACTATAAAAGAATGGAATAAAAAAGAATAGCAAATAAAAGAATAGCATAGAATATAAGATAGAATAGAAAAGAATAGAAAAAAACCAATAGAACAGAACAGGAAGAATATAACCGTCTTCTAAAATTCAAATTTCGAATAGAATATATTTGAAACTTTTCAATTAAAACAATTCTGTTTGAATTCGAAAATGAATAAATGAAATAAAACTAAACAAATTCTGAAAATGAATTAAACAAATGTAACTAAACGATATTATCTGAATGGGGGATTGAAACAAAATGAGCGTTTTCTCTCTGCACACGTCTATTTGTAACCATTTAACAACAACATTGTATGAAATAGTAACAATGTAACATTTGAATATTACATGGGAAGGAAGGCGGAGTGTGGAGTCACATGACCTCTAATACCTGGATGGGGGAGGGGCATCAAGTGAACCAGCTATAGGAACCCCAACAGCAATAATACCCAGTTCAGCTTAAATGTGACCTCCAGTCTTCCCTTCAGTCTTGCAGTTGTACCGGCTACAGTTATATTCTATTTTATTCAATTGTTTTTTCTATTCTATTCTTTTCTATTCTAGTCTAATCTATTTGAATTCAAAATTTATTCTATTAAAAATTCGAATTTCAAAAGATGGTTAAATTCTTTCCATTTTTATTCTTTTCTTTTTTATTCTATTATTCTATTCTAATCTTTTGTATTCTATTCTAATCTATTCTATTCGAATTTGAATTTATTATATTCAAAATTTGGATTTCGGAAGACAGGTATATTCTTTCTATTTTGTTCTATTGTTTTTTTCTATTCGAATATATTCTATTCTTTTATATTGTATTCTATTTTATCGTTTTTCTATGCTGTTTTTTTAGCCCATTCTTTTCTATTCTATGCTTTTGTCTATTCTATTTTTTATTGTCTATTCTATTCTTTTTTATTCTATTATTTTATTGTCTATGCTATTATTTTCTATTCTATTCTATTCTTTTCATAATTTTTTTTATCCTATTCTTTTCTATTCTATGCTTTTGTCTATTCTATTCTATTTTTTATTGTCTATTCTATTCTTTTCGTATTTGAATTTGAGACAAATCCGATTTGAATTTTTGTTCCAATTCAATCCAAATTTTGTTTCGTTATTTCAGATTTGTTACTATTGTAATTCAGAGATTCAGAGACATCCGAATGTCCGAATAACAAAACATTTGTCTGGATTTTGATCTGGAATGAAACAAACCGCACGTCTAGTTTCCTCCCCCTGATCTAGCCCTCACCTCCCCATCCTGACTGCCTCTGGCCCGCCCCTTTTACTTTATCCAGAAATACTGCTGCAGGGTGGCAGGGATAGTCATGTGACCAAAAGCCTAGGCATTGGGACATCTATTCTGGGGGAGCCGGCCCTTCCATTCAGCAGAGATGATGTGACCTAATGCCTAGGCTTTGGTCACATGACTACATAGGCGGGAGTTTAGAGCGTGGTGAATACGCCGCCATGTCCTCCGCTCCTTCTCAAACTGCCGAAATAGTATAAAAAGCAAACTTTCCAAAAAAAAACAAAAAAAACAGAGGCGATCAAATACCCCAAAAAATAGACTGGTCGGGGAAGGGGAGAATCCTCCAGGGGGGGGGGGGGGAATACACCGCCATTTCCTCCACTTCTTCTCAAACTGCGGGAATAATATAAAAACCAAACTTTCCAAAAAAAAATAATAATAAAAAAACACAGGCGATCCAATACCCCAAAAAATGGCCTGGTCGGGAGGGGGGGGGGGGGAATCCTTTGGTGGTGAATAAGCCGCCATGTCCTCTGTTTCTTTTCAAACTGCCGGAATAGTATATAAAAAAAACTTTCATAAAATAAAAAAAACAAAAAATGGCCTGGTCAGGGGGGGATCCTCCGGGGGGGGGGGGAGTGGTAAATAAGCCGCAATTTCCTCCGCTCCTTCTCAAACTGCCGGAATAGTATAAAAACCAAACTTTCCAAAAAAAAAAAACAATAATAATAATAAAAAAAATCAGAGGCAATCTAATACCCCAAAAAATGGCCTGGTCAGGAGGGGGGGGGGGAGGGGGAATCCTTTGGTGGTGGATAAGCTGCCATGTCCTCTGCTTCTTTTCAAACTGCCGGAATAGTATACAAAAACCTAATAAAAAAACAGAGGAACAGAGGTGATCAAATACCCCAAAAAATGGCCTGGTCAGGAGGGGGGGGGGTGTTAAATCCTCCCGGGGGGGGCGGGTGGTGAATAAGCTGCCATATCCTCCTCTCCTCCTCAAACTGCCGGAATTGTATAAAATCCAAACTTTCCAAAAAAAAATAAATAAAAAAAAAACACAGAGGCGATCCAATACCCCAAAAAATGGCCTGGTCAGGAGGGGGGGGGGTGGGTAAATCCTCTGGGGGGGGGGGGGCGGGTGGTGAATAAGCCGCCATTTCCTCCGCTCCTCCTCAAACTGCTGAAATAGTATAAATATCAAACTTCACAAAAAAAAAAATAAAAAATAGTATATAAAAAGCAAAGTTTAAAACAAAAGATAAAAAAAAAATTAAAAAACTGAGGCGATCAAATACCCCCCAAAAAAATCGCCTGGTCAAAAAAAGGGGGGGGGGAATCCTCCGGGGGGGAGGGGGGGTGAATAAGCTGCAATTTCCTCCGCTCCATCTCAAACTGCCGGAATAGTATAAAAACCGAACTTTCAAAAAAAATTTAAAATAACTAAATAACTACTAATAAATTAATCAATAATAATGCATAAATAAATAATAAAAAACTATAATAATATTAATGAAAAATTTTAAAAAATAATACCCCAAAAAAATGGCCTGGTCAGGAGGGGGGGGGGTGGGTAAATCCTCTGGGGGAGGGGGGGGGTGGGTGGTGAATAAGCCGCCATTTCCTCCGCTCCTCCTCAAACTGCTGAAATAGTATAAATACCAAACTTTACAAAAAATAAAAATAAAAAATAGTATATAAAAAGCAGTTTAAAAATAAAGATAAAAAAAAAATTTAAAAACTGAGGCGATCAAATACCCCCCAAAAAAATCGCCTGGTCAAAAAAAGGGGGGGGGGAATCCTCCGGGGGGGTGAATAAGCTGCAATTTCCTCCGCTCCATCTCAAACTGCCGGAATAGTATAAAAACCAAACTTTCCAAAAAATTTTTAAAATAACTAAATAACTACTAATAAATTAATCAATAATAATGAATAAATAAATAATTAATAAAAAACTATAATAATATTAATAAATTTTTTTAAAAATAATACCCCAAAAAAATGGCCTGGTCAGGAGGGGGGGGTAAACCTACCGGGGGAGCCAGGTGGTGAATAAGCCGCCATTTCCTCCGCTCCTTCTCAAACTGCCGGAATAGTATAAAAACCAAACTTTCCAAAAGAAAAATAATAAAAAAACACGAAGGCGATCAAATACCCCAAAAAATGGCCTTGTTGGGGGGGGGTAAATCCTCCGGTGGGGGGGGGGAATAAGCTGCCATGTCCTCCGCTCCTTCTCAAACTGCCGGAATGGTATAAAAAACAAACTTTCCAAAGAAAAAATAAAAAGCCAGAGGCGATCAAATACCCCCAAAAATGTCCTGGTTAGGAGGATGGTTGGGGGGGGGGTAAATCCTCCGTGGGGGGCGGGTGGTAAATACGCCGCCATTTCCTCCGCTCCTTCTCAAACTGCCGAAATAGTATAAAACCCAAACTTTCCAAAAGAAAAAAAAAAAAAAAACACGAAGGCGACCAGATACTCCAAAAAATGGGGGGGGGGGGGGGTGTTGAATAAGCTGCCATGTCCTCTGCTCCTTCTCAAACTGCTGGAATAGTATAAAAACCAAACTTTCCAAAAAAAAAAAAAATGAATAAAAAGGCTATCAAATACCCCAAAAAATGTCCTGGTTAGGAGGATGGGGGGGGGGGGGTAAATCCTCTGGGGGGGAGGGTGGTAAATATGCCGCCATTTCCTCCGTTCCTTCTCAAACTGCCGGAAGGCGATCAAATACCCCAAAAAATGGCCTTGTTGGGGGGGGGTAAATCCTCCGGTGGGGAGGGGGGGTGAATAAGCCGCCATTTCCTCCGCTCCTTCTCAAACTGCTGGAATAGTATAAAAACCAAACTTTCCAAAAAAAAATTATAAAAAAAAGTAAAATAAAATAATATTAATACAAAAAATAATAATTAAAAAAATGGGGGGGGGGTAAATCCTTCCGTCGGGGGGGGGGGGCTGAATAAGTGAATAAGCCGCCATGTCCTCCGCTCCTTCTCAAACTGCTGGAATAGTATAAAAACCAAACTTTCAAAAGAAAAAATTAAAAAATTAAAAAATCAAATACCCCAAAAAATGTCCTGGTTAGATGGATGGGGGGGGTAAATCGTCCGGGGGGTGGTAAATACGCCGCCATTTCCTTCGCTCCTTCTCAAACTGCCGGAATAGTATAAAAACCAAACTTTCCAAACAAATCCTAATAATAATAAAGTGGGTGAGCGGAGTTAATGTTGATGGATGGCGGCGAATGTCTGGATCGCGATGAGCTATTTTCCGCTGTAATAAAGCGAAGATTGCCAGAAATATCACTGTTTTTAAAATGTAAATCCGCGGCATAAATACCGGCGCCGGAGCTGCCAGCGAGCGTCTATAAATATATATTGTAGCGAGCGATTGCGATTCGTATCTCGCCGCATAAACCCCCCCCCACCATCTTTATTCTAATGTTCGGCGTCACGAGGAACGCGGCATCTTTGGCTGTCATCCCCGCCAACCGCATTCCACCTCATTACAGTCACCTTTAACTTCCGCGCCTTTCTAGTTCTCCCCCCCCGCGCTGCGCTTTGCGTCGTCGCACGGCGGCCGAGCGTGAAAAGCCAGCCGGCGATTTCGGAGGGAGAGAATGATTCCCAATAATAAATAAAATATGAAAAAAATAAAGCGTGCGGTTTTGCGATCGGCGCCCACGCGTTTCACAAATCATTATTAGGTCGTTTAGTATGCGCCGCGATAACGTCGGTATAATTCATCGGGCGCCGTTCTGCGCCTATATTTCACTTTTAGAGTTGTCAAATTGTGTTAATGACAATTCGGTCCATCTGTTCCGATATGAAAATGAAGCGGCGTGCGCCAGACGCCATAAATCCCCTCCCCCCCCCGCCACAAAAATAAAATAGTTCAAGAAGTATTTAAAAAATAAAAAAAGGTATTTGACTCGGATTGTCCCCCCCGGAGCGCAACTTGCCGGAGTGACATCGGGGGGAATGAAGCTCTTAGAGCCGCGTGACGCGTGTTTGAGACGCAGTCGCTGCATATATCTGGACTGATCCATAGTGAAGGCTGCGAGACGCCGCATGGAGGGTGCTGCGTGATGGAGGGTGCTGTGTATGGAGGGTGCTGTGTATGGAGGGTGCTGCGTGATGGAGGGTGCTGTGTGATGGAGGGTGCTGTGTATGGAGGGTGCTGTGTATGGAGGGTGCTGTGTATGGAGGGTGCTGCGTGATGGAGGGTGCTGTGTGATGGAGGGTGCTGCGTGATGAAGGGTGCTGCGTGATGGAGGCTGCTGCGTGATGAAGGGTGCTGTGTGATGGAGGGTGCTGCGTGATGGAGGGTGCTGTGTATGGAGGATGCTGTGTGATGGAGGGTGCTGTGTGATGGAGGGTGCTGTGTATGGAGGGTGCTGCGTGATGGAGGGTGCTGTGTGATGGAGGGTGCTGTGTATGGAGGGTGCTGTGTGTGGAGGGTGCTGCGTGATGGAGGGTGCTGCGTGATGGAGGGTGCTGTGTATGGAGGGTGCTGTGTATGGAGGGTGCAGCGTGATGGAGGGTGCTGTGTGATGGAGGGTGCTGTGTATGGAGGGTGCTGTGTATGGAGGGTGCTGCGTGATGGAGGGTGCTGCGTGATGGAGGGTGCTGTGTGATGGAGGGTGCTGCATGATGAAGGGTGCTGCGTGATGGAGGCTGCTGCGTGATGAAGGGTGCTGCGTGATGGAGGGTGCTGCGTGATGGAGGGTGCTGTGTATGGAGGATGCTGTGTGATGGAGGGTGCTGTGTGATGGAGGGTGCTGTGTATGGAGGGTGCTGCGTGATGGAGGGTGCTGCATGATGGAGGGTGCTGTGTATGGAGGGTGCTGTGTATGGAGGCTGCTGCGTGATGGAGGGTGCTGTGTATGGAGGGTGCTGCGTTATGGAGGGTGCTGTGTATGGAGGGTGCTGCGTGATGGTGGGTGCTGTGTGTTGTAGGGTGCTGTGTATGGAGCGTGCTGCATGATGGAGGGTGCAGCGTGATGGAGGGTGCTGTGTATGGAGGGTGCTGTGTGATGGAGGGTGCTGCGTAATGGAGGGTGCTGCGTGATGGAGGGTGCTGTGTATGGAGGGTGCTGCGTGATGGAGGGTGCTGCGTGATGGAGGGTGCTGCGTGATGGAAGGTGCTACGTGATGGAGGGTGCTGCGTGATGGAGGGTGCTGCGTGATGGAGGGTGCTGTGTGATGGTGGGTGCTGTGTGTTGTAGGGTGCTGTGTATGGAGGGTGCTGCGTGATGGAGGGTGCTGTGTGATGGTGGGTGCTGTGTGTTGTAGGGTGCTGTGTATGGAGGGTGCTGCGTGATGGAGGGTGCTGCGTGATGAAGGGTGCTGTGTGATGGAGGGTGCTGTGTATGGAGGGTGCTGCGTGATGGAGGGTGCTGCGTGATGGAGGGTGCTGCGGATGGAGGGTGCTGTGTAAAGGAGGGTGCTGCGTGATGGAGGGTGCTGCGTGATGAAGGGTGCTGCGTGATGGAGGGTGCTGTGTGATGGAGGGTGCTGCGTAATGGAGGGTGCTGCGTGATGGAGGGTGCTGTGTATGGAGGGTGCTGCGTGATGGAGGGTGCTGCGTGATGGAGGGTGCTGCGTGATGGAAGGTGCTACGTGATGGAGGGTGCTGCGTGATGGAGGCTGCTGCGTGATGAAGGGTGCTGCGTGATGGAGGGTGCTGCGTGATGGAGGGTGCTGTGTATGGAGGATGCTGTGTGATGGAGGGTGCTGTGTGATGGAGGGTGCTGTGTATGGAGGGTGCTGCGTGATGGAGGGTGCTGTGTGATGGAGGGTGCTGTGTATGGAGGGTGCTGTGTATGGAGGGTGCTGCGTGATGGAGGGTGCAGCGTGATGGAGGGTGCTGTGTATGGAGAGTGCTGTGTGATGGAGGGTGCTGTGTATGGAGGGTGCTGCGTGATGGAGGGTGCTGCGTGATGGAGGGTGCTGTGTATGGAGGGTGCTGTGTGTGGAGGGTGCTGCGTGATGGAGGGTGCTGCGTGATGGAGGGTGCTGTGTATGGAGGGTGCTGTGTATGGAGGGTGCTGCGTGATGGAGGGTGCTGTATGATGGAGGGTGCTGTGTATGGAGGGTGCTGTGTATGGAGGGTGCTGTGTATGGAGGGTGCTGCGTGATGGAGGGTGCTGCGTGATGGAGGGTGCTGTGTGATGGAGGGTGCTGCATGATGAAGGGTGCTGCGTGATGGAGGCTGCTGCGTGATGAAGGGTGCTGCGTGATGGAGGGTGCTGCGTGATGGAGGGTGCTGTGTATGGAGGATGCTGTGTGATGGAGGGTGCTGTGTGATGGAGGGTGCTGTGTATGGAGGGTGCTGCGTGATGGAGGGTGCTGCATGATGGAGGGTGCTGTGTATGGAGGGTGCTGCGTGATGGAGGGTGCTGCGTTATGGAGGGTGCTGTGTATGGAGGGTGCTGCGTGTTGTAGGGTGCTGTGTATGGAGCGTGCTGCATGATGGAGGGTGCAGCATGATGGAGGGTGCTGTGTATGGAGGGTGCTGTGTGATGGAGGGTGCTGCGTAATGGAGGGTGCTGCGTGATGGAGGGTGCTGTGTATGGAGGGTGCTGTGTGATGGAGGGTGCTGCGTGATGGAGGGTGCTGCGTGATGGAAGGTGCTACGTGATGGAGGGTGCTGCGTGATGGAGGGTGCTGCGTGATGGAGGGTGCTGTGTGATGGTGGGTGCTGTGTGTTGTAGGGTGCTGTGTATGGAGGGTGCTGCGTGATGGAGGGTGCTGCGTGATGGAGGGTGCTGTGTGATGGTGGGTGCTGTGTGTTGTAGGGTGCTGTGTATGGAGGGTGCTGCGTGATGGAGGGTGCTGCGTGATGAAGGGTGCTGTGTGATGGAGGGTGCTGCGTGATGGAGGGTGCTGCGGATGGAGGGTGCTGTGTAAAGGAGGGTGCTGCGTGATGGAGGGTGCTGCGTGATGAAGGGTGCTGCGTGATGGAGGGTGCTGCGTGATGAAGGGTGCTGCGTGATGGAGGGTGCTGCGTGATGAAGGGTGCTGCGTGATGGAGGGTGCTGCGTGATGAAGGGTGCTGCGTGATGGAGGGTGCTGCGTGATGGAGGGTGCTGCGGATGGAGGGTGCTGTGTAAAGGAGGGTGCTGCGTGATGGAGGGTGCTGCGTGATGGAGGGTGCTGTGTGATGGAGGGTGCTGCGTGATAGAGGGTGCTGTGTAAAGGAGGGTGCTGCGTGATGGAGGGTGCTGCGTGACGGAGGGTGCTGTGTGATGGTGTGATGGAGGGTGCTGCATGTCCTGAGATTTACAAAGCTCTGCTGCATCATCTGGCAGGGCAGCAGGCCTGATTTGTTTCTGCAGATTCACTTTCACTTACAGGTCTCCTCCCCACTTGTACCCTCTGAGCAGACAGTAAAGGACAAGCCTCCTGTCCTGAGATTTACACAGCTCTGCTGCACAGCACAGGAGACCAGGCCTGATTTGTCTCTACTGCAGTTTCACTTTCACTTACAGGTCTCCTCCCCACCCCCACCTGTGAGCATGCCACGCTTTTGGTGCCATTCATTCTTGATCCCAAATATAACAGGATAATTATGGCAAAATGCACATAAAAACGTCATGTAAGCCTCCTGTCCTGAGATTTACTCAGCTCTGCTGCACAGCACAGGGGAACAGGCCTGATTTGCCTTTGCTGCAGTTTCACTTTCACTTTCAGGCCTCCTCCCCTCCCCTGTAAGTGAACAGTAAAAGGACAAATAGCGTACTTGAGCATCTCCTCTCCTGGCCCTTGCACCTGCTCTAGTTGTGGTGCCGTTCAGGCCCCATTCACACCCAGCGGAAAGCGTGCCGCAACAATAGATCCTGCCTAGCAACAATAGACACCCTGAGCAACAATGGGCCCCCAGCAATAACAGATCCTCCTCAGCAACAATACAACCCACAGCAATAGATCCTCTGCAGCATCAATAGACACCCCCCAGCAACAATAGAGTTTCCCCAGCAACAACCCACCCCCCCACAACAATGATCCTCAGCAACAACAGATCCTCCCCAGTGACAATAGATCCCCCAGCAACAATAGATCCTCCACAGCAACAGTAGATCCTCCCCAGCAACAATCCACCCCCCCACAACAATGATCCTCAGCAACAACAGATCCTCCCCAGTGACAATAGATCCTCCCCAGCAACAATAGATCCCCCAGCAACAATAGATCCTCCACAGCAACAGTAGATCCTCCCCAGCAACAATCCACCCCCCCACAACAATGATCCTCAGCAACAACAGATCCTCCCCAGTGACAATAGATCCTCCCCAGCAACAATAGATCCCCCAGCAACAATAGATCCTCCTCAGCAACAGTAGATCCTCCCCAGCAACAATCCACCCCCCCCCACAACAATGATCCTCAGCAACAACAGATCCTCCCCAGTGACAATAGATCCTGCCCAGCAACAATAGATCCCCCCAGCAACCACAGATCCTCCTCAGCAACAGTAGACCTCCTCAGCAGGAATAGATCCTCCCCAGCAACAACGGACTCCCCAGCAACAAAAGACCCCCGCAACAATGGATTGTCTACAGCAACAATAGATCCCTCAGCAGCAACAGATCCACCTCAGCAATGATAGATCCTCACAAGCAAAAATATAACTCCCCAGCAACAATAGACCCCCCAGCACCAATAGATCCTCCCCAGAAACAACAAAGCCCTAGACCCCCCCCCCCCCACATCAACATTAAACCTCCCAAGCAACAACACCACAGTATTTCCTCCCCAGCAACAATAGATCTCCACTGCACAATAATCTTCCCCAGCCAACACTCGCATTCCCACTGCAAAGGAGCCCTGCTTCTCTCAGAGATTGTAACTCCCCCCCCCCACCGCAATGCACTGATCTGCTTCTTTCTCTGGAAGGACGGAGCCATCTTTGTTCTGGCATCAACCAGGGTTCCCATCTACTTCCTGCACTAAGATACCGGCTCAGAGTTCTTGGCTGTGTTCACAAACGTCTGACACGGATCAGCCCCTGATGCAGCCTCTCACCTTGAAACAAAGTTGCAACGTTGCAATCTGAGCACCAGGGGGGGAGGAGACTGAGGAAATGCTTCCTCCTGCCTGCAGCAGACTGATGACACCATCTGAGCCTAGGCACAGTCTATGGACCGAAGCTCCAGGACGGCTTTAAATAATATAAAAGTGGAACTTTTTTTTTTTTCAAATGTTTCTCTTAATTGGGACAGTCCAGGAATTTATTCATGCGGAATGAGGAGTCTAACTTTAACCGTTCTAAAAATATTATAAATAATAAAGTATTTATAACATATTCCTAAAATAAAATATAAAAATAACAGAAATACTATAAATAGAACTACATTATTTTTAGGCGGATATAAAAGATTTTTCTTTTCCCTTTAATTTTTTTTTCGGTTTAATTTTTTTCCTTTAATTTTTTTTCCCCTTAATTTTTTTTCTCCTTTACTTTGTTTCCCTTTAATTTTTTTCCCTTTAACTGTTTTTTTCCTTTCATTTTTTCCCTTTAATTTGTTTTCCCTTTAATTTTGTTCCCTTTCATTTTTTTTTTCTCTTTCATTTTTTTTCCTGCTCTTGCCGTCTTCCACTCCCAGCATAATTTCGCTTCTTTTTTTTTCCCTTTCTTTTTTTTTTCTCTTTAATTTTTTTCCCTTTTATTTTTTTTTTCTCTTTCATTTTTTCCCTTTTATTTTTTTTTCTTTCATTTTTTTTTCCCTTTCATTTTTTTTCCTCCTCCTCCTGCCACTCCCAGCATAATTTCGTTTCTTTTTTTTTCCCTTTCTTTTTTTTTTCTCTTTCATTTTTTTCCCTTTTATTGTTTTTCTCTCTTTCATTTTTTCCCTTTTATTTTTTTTTCTCTTTCATTTTTTTTCCCTTTCATTTTTTTTCCCTTTCATTTTTTTTCCTCCTCTTGCTGCCACTCCCAGTATAATTTCACTTATTTTTTGTTGCCTTTCATTTTTTTTCCTTTCATTTTTTTTTTCTCTTTCATTTTTTTTCAACCTCTTCCAATCTTCCACTCTCAACATAATTTCGCTTCTTTTTTGTTCCCTTTCTTTTTTTTCTTTAATTTTTTTTCTCTTTCATTTTTTTTCCCTTTTATTTTTTTTTCTCTTTCATTTTTTTTTTCACTTTCATTTTTTTCCCTTTCATTTTTTTCCTCCTCTTGCTGCCACTCCCAGCATAATTTCACTTCTTTTTTGTTTCCTTTCATTTTTTGTTGCCTTTCATTTTTTTCCTTTAATTTTTTTTTTCTCTTTTATTTTTTTTTTCTCTTTCATATTTTTTCCCTTTTTTTTTTCCTCTTTCATTTTTTTTCCCTTTCATTTTTTCACCTCCTCTTGCCATCTTCCACTCCCAGCATAATTTCACTTCTTTTTTTTCTCTTTCATTTTTTTCCCTTTCATTTTTTTCCTCCTCTTGCTGCCACTCCCAGCATAATTTCACTTCTTTTTTGTTTCCTTTCATTTTTTGTTGCCTTTAATTTTTTTTCCTTTAATTTTTTTTTTCTCTTTTATTTTTTATTTCTCTTTCATATTTTTTCCCTTTTTTTTTTTCTCTTTCATTTTTTTTCCCTTTCATTTTTTTTCCTCCTCTTGCCATCTTCCACTCCCAGCATAATTTGACTTCTTTTTTTTTTCTCTTTCATTTTTTTTTTCACTTTCATTTTTTTCCTCCTCTTGCTGCCACTCCCAGCATAGTTTCACTTCTTTTTTGTTTCCTTTCATTTTTTGTTGCCTTTCATTTTTTTTCCTTTAACTATATTTTCTCTTTTATTTTTTTTTCTCTTTCATATTTTTTTCCCTTTTTTTTTCTCTTTCATTTTTTTTTCCTTTCATTTTTGTTCCCTTTCATTTTTTTTTCCTTTAAATTTTTTTTTCTCTTTTATTTTTTTTGTTTTCTCTTTCATTTTTTTGTTCCCTTTAATTTTTTTTTCCTTTTCATTTTTTGCCGTCTTCCACTCCCAGCATAATTTCACTTCTTAAAGAAGCCAATTACCGTAAGGCCGGCTCTGTTTACACTGCGGAGGGTAAGTTGGCGGAACCTCACAACGGGTGGTCCCGGGTCATGTGACTTCTCTTTACATTTGCGCTCCCTTTTGCTGTGAACACATGTGCTTCCCATTAGCCCATGTGATGATTACTATGTAGATTGCTTATTTGTACAGGTAGGGCCCCGGAGGGCGCTCCAACGCCCGCGGCGAGCTGCGCTGATGTTATCTCGGTTTGGGCTCGGCTGGTGGTCTATTTTTGTCATTAAAGGCTTTACGTAAAAAGTGCCGCGAAATACGCTCCAGTGACCGTCGCTTAGCCGGGATCACACATGTGCGGTGCGGAACATCGCATGTGATCCGTCCAGGAACCGCACCGCATTCCTGTGCAAACCACATGCGAATTCTGTGCGGTGCAATTGGAGCCGAACATTTTCAAATCGCATCACACCCGCACCAAAAAGCTGCAGGTCCCTTTGTATGGTCTAGAATCGGTCTAGAATCGGATTGCACGGTTATTCCCACCAATGTGATCCGATTCTGCACATCGCACCGCATTTTGCAAACCGATTTTGGAGTTTTGTTAACTTAACCCCTTCACTCCTGAGGATAAAACAAATCTAAACGCCTGAGCACAATTCTGCAACGTTGACATGTGTTAGTAAAACCGTCCGTATCATCACAACTACTTCGTACATCCGGGTGGATTATACCGCGTTTTTTTCAGGACAAATTGGACTTTCATTTGGTGGTAAATGGTAATGAATATCTCCTGATTTTTTTTTATTATCAAAGGAAAACTGGCCCAAACTAGTAAAAAAAAAAATCTTTTTTATTTAGCTGTGTATTTCTTGTTACTACCATAACCTACCACCAAAGAACAACCCAAAATAAATTCTCCAGCTCCTGACGATCGCAGTGATACCATATATGTGTGTGTTATTTGTTGTTTGTACCCGTAGTAACGCCCAGAAACAATAGTGCACATTTTGTGTTTGTCTTTTTTTTATTTTACCTAAAACACACTGACACTGACATTGACACTAACTGATACTGACACCAATTTTATTTAAATCCTGACCTTTGACCCTGACCTTGACCCAAACACTAACCCTGGCACTGAACTAGATCAAACTTTGATCTAAGTTTTTTTCTATATTTTTAAATATTTCTTTATCTTCTTCTTTTTGCCAGGAGTTAGAGAGATACAATGTATAATGGGATGTATATAATGATACAATGTATAATGGAATGTATATAATGATACAATGTATAATAGGATGTATATAATGATACAATGTATAATAGGATGTATATAATGATACAATGTATAATGGAATGTATATAATGATACAATGTATAATATGATGTATATAATGATACAATGTATAATAGGATGTATATAATGATACAATGTATAATGGGATGTATATAATGATATAATGTATAATAGGATGTATAAAATGATACAATGTATAATGGATTGTATATAATGATACAATGTATAATAGGATGTATATAATGATACAATGTATAATAGGATGTATATAATGATACAATGTATAATAGAATGAATATAATGATACAATGTATAATGGAATGTATATAATGATACAATGTATAATAGAATGTATATAATGATACAATGTATAATAGAATGAATATAATGATACAATGTATAATGGAATGTATATAATGATACAATGTATAATAGAATGTATATAATGATACAATGTATAATGAAATGTATATAATGATACAATGTATAATGAAATGTATATAATGATACAATATATAATGGGATGTATATAATGATACAATGTATAATGGAATGTATATAATGATACAATGTATAATAGGATGTATATAACGATACAATGTATAATGGAATGTATATAATGCTACAATATATAATGGAATGGATATAACGATACAATGTATAATGGAATGTATATAATGATACAATATATAATGGAATGTATATAATGATACAATGTATAATGGAATGTATATAATGATACAATGTATAATGGAATGTATATAATGATACAATATATAATGGGATGTATATAATGATACAATTGATAATGGAATGTATATAATGATACAATGTATAATAGGATGTATATAACGATACAATGTATAATGGAATGTATATAATGCTACAATGTATAATGGGATGTATATAACGATACAATGTATAATGGAATGTATATAATGATACAATGTATAATAGGATGTATATAATGATACAATGTATAATGGAATGTATATAACGATACAATGCATAATGGATGTATATAATGATACAATGTATAATAGGATGTATATAATGATACAATGTATAATGGGATGCATATAATGATACAATGTATAATATGATGTATATAATGATACAATGTATAATGGAATGTATATAATGATACAATGTATAATGGAATGTATATAATGATACAATGTATAATAGGATGTATATAATGATACAATGTATAATATGATGTATATAATGATACAATGTATAATAACATACACACCCGCAGCGGTTCGCATGAACGAGGCGTGCTTGTGATGCTGTGCGGAATTTGCACAGAAATTGGTGTGAATTCCTTACCGCAGCAGTGTGAACCCGGGCTCAGCGTTCTGATTTATCACATGGAAGGCGAAACCTCTTTTCTTTGTATTGTACATAATATAGATGTGGGGACCCATTCACACTTGTGTGTTGTGGCATCGCGTTCTAAAATGCGTGCGATAACGCACACTGTCATGGCGCATGGTGGTGCATTGTGGTGCTATTTATTGTGAATGGCCTCCCAATACATACTGTTCACTATGTGCTAAGGGTCATCCGCATTGTGGTTCACTGGCAGCCCATTCCTAATAAATGGATGCCCTAACCAAGGGGTACGCAAACTGCGGCTCTCTAGCTGTTGTGGAACTACATTTCCCATGAGGCATTGCAAAGATTACAAAACTGACAGTTTCAGCTATGACTTGCAGAGGCATCCAGGAACTTGTAGTCCTGCAACAGCTGGAGAGCCCAATGCATGTTCATGCATGCCGAAACGCAGGTCAATGTGCTCAAAGCAGAGCTACAGATTAACCCCTTCCCCTCCAGAGGATCCCCCCCCACCCCCCCTTCCTGAGCAGGCCATTTTTTTTTGCGTCATGGCGCTGCATTACTTTAACTGACAATTGCGTGGTCATGCAACGCTGCACCCAAATGAAATGTATGTCCTTTTTTTCCCCACAAACAGAGCTTTCTTTCGGTGGTACTGGATCGCCTCTGCGTTTTTAATTTTTTGCGCCATAAATAAAAAAAGACCGATAATTTTGAGAAAAAAAAACAATATTTTTGACTTTTTCCTCTTAACCACGTGCCCTCCAGAGGACCCCCCTTAACGGACAATTGCACAGTCATGCAACGCTGCACCCAAATGAAATTTACAATCTTTTTTTCCCACAAATAGAGCTTTCTTTCGGTGGTATCGGATCGCCTCTTCGTTTTCAATTGTTTGCACCATAAATAAAAAAAAGACTGACCATTTTGAAAACAAAAAAAAAGTATTTTGGACTTTTTCCTCTTAACCCCTTACCCTCCAGAGGATTCCCCCCCCCCCCCCCCTGACCAGGTCATTTTTTTTGTGTTGCAGAGCTACGTTACTTTAACTGACAATTGCGCGGTCATGCAATGCTGAACCCAAATAAAATGTATGTCCTTTTTTTTCCCCACGAATGCAACATTCTTTCGGTGGTATTGGATGACCTGTGCATTTTTTAAAAATTTTTTTGCACTATAAGCAAGAAAAGACTGACAATTTTGAGAAAAAAATATATATTTTTGACTTTTTGCTATTAAACATGTCCTGTAGAAGAATTAAAAAAATCTAATTTTGTGATAAATTTAGGCCAAAATGTATTCTGCTCCATGTCTTTGCTAAAAAAAATCCCAATACGTGTAAATTAATTGGTTTACGTGAAAGTTATAGCGTTTACAAATGGCGGTATATACAGTATACTGGGATTATGTTTTATACGAGTAATGGCAGCGATCAGCGACTTATAGCGGCAATGCAGCTCTCCCCGGACCCTGCATTCACTATATCCGCTCTCCCCGGACCCCGCATTCACTATATCCGCTCTCCCCGGACCCTGCATTCACTATATCCCCTCTCCCCGGACCCTGCATTCACTATATCCGCTCTCCCCGGACCCTGCATTCACTATATCCGCTCTCCCCGGACCCTGCATTCACTATATCCGTTCTCCCCGGACCCTGCATTCACTATATCCGGTCTCCCCAGACCCTGCATGCACTATATCCACTCTCCCTGAACCCCGCATTCACTATATCTAGTCACCCCGGACCCTGCATTCACTATATCTGGTCTCCCCGGACCCTGCATTCACTATATCCGCTCACCCCGGACCCCGCATTCACTATATCTGATCTCCCAGGATCCTGCATTCACTATATCCGCTCTCCCCGGACCCTGCATTCACTATATCCGCTCTCCCCGGACCCCGCATTCACTATATCCGCTCTCCCCGGACCCTGCATTCACTATATCCGCTCTCCCCGGACCCTGCATTCACTATATCCGCTCTCCCCGGACCCCGCATGCACTATATCTGGTCTCCCCGGACCCTGCATTCACTATATCCGCTCTCCCCGGACCCTGCATTCACTATATCCGCTCTCCCCAGACCCCGCATTCACTATATCCGCTCTCCCCGGACCCTGCATTCACTATATCCGCTCTCCCCGGACCCTACATTCACTATATCCGCTCTCCCCGGACCCTGCATTCACTATATCCGCTTTCCCCGGACCCTGCATGCACTATATCTGGTATCCCCGGACCCCGCATTCACTATATCCGCTCTCCCCGGACCCTGCATTCACTATATCTGGTCTCCCCGGACCCTGCATTCACTATATCTGGTCTCCCCGGACCCTTCATTCACTATATCTGGTCTCCCCGGACCCTGCATTCACTATATCCGCTCTCCCCGGACCCTGCATTTACTATATCCGCTCACCCCGGACCCTGCATTCACTATATCCGCTCTCCCCGGACCCCGCATTCACTATATCCGCTCACCCCGGACCCTGCATTCACTATATCCGGTCTCCCTGGACCCTGCATTCACTATATCCACTCTCCCCGGACCCTGCATTCACTATATCCGCTCTCCCCGGACCCTGCATTCACTATATCCGCTCTCCCCGAACCCCGCATTCACTATATCCGCTCTCCCCGGACCCTGCATGCACTATATCCACTCTCCCCGGACCCCGCATTCACTATATCCGCTCTCCCCGGACCCTGCATTCACTATATCCGCTCTCCCCGGACCCTGCATGCACTATATCCACTCTCCCCGGACCCCGCATTCACTATATCCGCTCTCCCCGGACCCTGCATTCACTATATCCGTTCTCCCCGGACCCTGCATTCACTATATCCGGTCTCCCCAGACCCTGCATGCACTATATCCACTCTCCCTGAACCCCGCATTCACTATATCTGGTCACCCCGGACCCTGCATTCACTATATCTGGTCTCCCCGGACCCCGCATTCACTATATCCGCTCTCCCCGGACCCTGCATTCACTATATCCGCTCTCCCCAGACCCCGCATTCACTATATCCGCTCTCCCCGGACCCTGCATTCACTATATCCGCTCTCCCCGGACCCCGCATTCACTATATCCGCTCTCCCCGGACCCTGCATTCACTATATCCGCTCTCCCCGGACCCTGCATTCACTATATCCGTTCTCCCCGGACCCTGCATTCACTATATCCGGTCTCCCCAGACCCTGCATGCACTATATCCACTCTCCCTGAACCCCGCATTCACTATATCTGGTCACCCCGGACCCTGCATTCACTATATCTGGTCTCCCCGGACCCCGCATTCACTATATCTGGTCTCCCCGGACCCTGCATTCACTATATCCGCTCACCCCGGACCCCGCATTCACTATATCTGATCTCCCAGGACCCTGCATTCACTATATCCGCTCACCCCGGACCCTGCATTCACTATATCCGCTCTCCCCGGACCCTGCATTCACTATATCCGCTCTCCCCGGACCCTGCATTCACTATATCCGCTCTCCCCGGACCCCGCATGCACTATATCTGGTCTCCCCGGACCCTGCATTCACTATATCCGCTCTCCCCGGACCCTGCATTCACTATATCCGCTCTCCCCGGACCCTGCATTCACTATATCCGCTCTCCCCGGACCCTGCATTCACTATATCCGCTCTCCCCGGACCCTGCATTCACTATATCCGCTCTCCCCGGACCCTGCATTCACTATATCCGCTTTCCCCGGACCCTGCATGCACTATATCTGGTATCCCCGGACCCCGCATTCACTATATCCGCTCTCCCCGGACCCCGCATTCACTATATCCGCTCACCCCGGACCCTGCATTCACTATATCTGGTCTCCCCGGACCCTGCATTCACTATATCTGGTCTCCCCGGACCCTGCATTCACTATATCCGCTCTCCCCGGACCCTGCATTTACTATATCCGCTCACCCCGGACCCTGCATTCACTATATCCGCTCTCCCCGGACCCCGCATTCACTATATCCGCTCACCCCGGACCCTGCATTCACTATATCCGGTCTCCCTGGACCCTGCATTCACTATATCCACTCTCCCCGGACCCCGCATTCACTATATCCGCTCACCCCAGACCCTGCGTTCACTATATCCGCTCTCCCCGAACCCCGTATTCACTATATCCGCTCTCCCCGGACCCTGCATGCACTATATCCACTCTCCCCGGACCCCGCATTCACTATATCCGGTCTCCCCGGACCCTGCATTCACTATATCCGCTCTCCCCGGACCCCGCATGCACTATATCCGCTCTCCCCGGACCCCGCATTCACTATATCCGCTCTCCCCGGACCCTGCATGCACTGTATCCGCTCTCCCCGGACCCTGCATTCACTATATCCGCTCTCCCCGAACCCCGCATTCACTATATCCGCTCTCCCCGGACCCTGTGTTCACTATATCCGGTCTCCCCGGACCCTGCATTCACTATATCCGCTCTCCCCGAACCCCGCATTCACTATATCCGCTCTCCCCGGACCCTGCATTCACTATATCCGCTCTCCCCGGACCCTGCATGCACTATATCCACTCTCCCCGGACCCCGCATTCACTATATCCGCTCTCCCCGGACCCCGCATTCACTATATCCGCTCACCCTGGACCCTGCATTCACTATATCCGCTCTCCCCGGACCCTGCATTCACTATATCCGCTCTCCCCGGACCCTGCATTCACTATATCCGCTCTCCCCGGACCCTGCATGCACTATATCTGGTCTCCCCGGACCCTGCATTCACTATACCCGCTCTCCCCGGACCCCGCATTCACTATATCCGCTCTCCCCAGACCCTGCATGCACTATATCCGCTCTCCCCGGACCCCGCATTCACTATATCTGGTCTCCCCGGACCCTGCATTCACTATATCTGGTCTCCCCGGACCCTGCATTCACTATATCCGCTCTCCCCGGACCCTGCATTCACTATATCCGCTCTCCCCGGACCCTGCGTTCACTATATCCGCTCTCCCCGGACCCTGTATTCACTATATCCGGTCTCCCCGGACCCCGCATTCACTATATCCACTCTCCCCGGACCCCGCATTCACTATATCCGCTCACCCCGGACCCTGCATTCACTATATCCGCTCTCCCCGGACCCCGCATTCACTATATCCGGTCTCCCCGGACCCCGCATGCACTATATCCGCTCTCCCAGGACCCTGCATTCACTATATCCGCTCTCCCCGGACCCTGCATGCACTATATCCGCTCTCCCCGGACCCTGCATTCACTATATCCTCTCTCCCCGGACCCCGCATTCACTATATCCGCTCTCCCCGGACCCTGCATTCACTATATCCGCTCTCCCTGGACCCTGCATTCATTATATCCGGTCTCCCCGGACCCCGCATTCACTATATCCGCTCTCTCCCCGGACCCTGCATTCACTATATCCGCTCTCTCCCCGGACCCTGCATTTATTATATCCGCTCTCCCCGGACCCTGCATGCACTATATCCGCTCTCCCTGGACCCCGCATTCCCTATATCCGCTCACCCCGGACCCTGCATTCACTATATCTGGTCTCCCCGGACCCTGCATTCACTATATCCGCTCTCCCCGGACCCTGCATGCACTATATCCGCTCTCCCTGGACCCCGCATTCCCTATATCCGCTCACCCCGGACCCTGCATTCACTATATCTGGTCTCCCCGGACCCTGCATTCACTATATCCGCTCTCCCCGGACCCTGCATTTACTATATCCGCTCACCCCGGACCCCGCATTCACTATATCCGCTCTCCCCGGACCCCGCATTCACTATATCCGCTCTCCCCGGACCCTGCATTCACTATATCCGCTCTCCCCGAACCCCGCATTCACTATATCCGCTCACCCCGGACCCTGCATTCACTATATCCGCTCTCCCCGGACCCTGCATGCACTATATCCACTCTCCCCGGACCCCGCATTCACTATATCCGGTCTCCCCGGACCCTGCATTCACTATATCCGCTCTCCCCGGACCCCGCATTCACTATATCCGCTCTCCCCGGACCCTGCATTCACTATATCCGCTCTCCCCGGACCCGGCATTCACTATATCCTCTCTTCCCGGACCCTGCATTCACTATATCCGCTCTCCCCGGACCCTGCATGCACTATATCCGCTCTCCCCGGACCCCGCATTCACTATATCCGGTCTCCCCGGACCCTGCATTCACTATATCCGCTCTCCCCGGACCCCGCATTCACTATATCCGCTCTCCCCGGACCCCGCATTCACTATATCCGCTCTCCCCGGACCCCGCATTCACTATATCCGGTCTCCCCGGACCCTGCATTCACTATATCCGCTCTCCCCGAACCCCGCATTCACTATATCCGCTCTCCCCGGACCCTGCATTCACTATATCCGCTCTCCCCGGACCCTGCATGCACTATATCTGGTCTCCCCGGACCCTGCATTCACTATACCCGCTCTCCCCGGACCCCGCATTCACTATATCCGCTCTCCCCAGACTCTGCATGCACTATATCCGCTCTCCCCGGACCCCGCATTCACTATATCTGGTCTCCCCGGACCCTGCATTCACTATATCTGGTCTCCCCGGACCCTGCATTCACTATATCCGCTCTCCCCGGACCCTGCATTTACTATATCCGCTCACCCCGGACCCTGCATTCACTATATCCGCTCTCCCCGGACCCCGCATTCACTATATCCGCTCTCCCCGGACCCCGCATTCACTATATCCGCTCTCCCCGGACCCCGCATTCACTACATCCGCTCACCCCGGACCCTGCATTGACTATATACGCTCACCCCGGACCCTGCATTCACTATATCCGCTCTCCCCGGACCCTGTGTTCACTATATCCGCTCTCCCCGGACCCTGTATTCACTATATCCGGTCTCCCCGGACCCTGCATTCACTATATCCGCTCACCCCGGACCCTGCATTCACTATATCCGCTCTCCCCGGACCCCGCATTCACTATATCCGCTCTCCCCGGACCCCGCATGCACTATATCCGCTCTCCCAGGACCCTGCATTCACTATATCCGCTCTCCCCGGACCCTGCATGCACTATATCCGCTCTCCCCGGACCCCGCATTCACTATATCTGATCTCCCCGGACCCTGCATTCACTATATCCGCTCTCCCCGGACCCTGCATTCACTATATCCTCTCTCCCCGGACCCCGCATTCACTATATCCGCTCTCCCCGGACCCTGCATTCACTATATCCGCTCTCCCTGGACCCTGCATTCATTATATCCGGTCTCCCCGGACCCCGCATTCACTATATCCGCTCTCTCCCCGGACCCCGCATTCACTATATCCGCTCTCCCCGGACCCTGCATTCACTATATCCGCTCTCCCCGGACTCTGCATTCACTATATCCGCTCTCCCTGGACCCTGCATTCACTATATCCTCTCTCCCTGGACCCTGCATTCACTATATCCTCTCTCCCTGGACCCTGCATTCACTATATCCGCTCTCCCTGGACCCTGCATTCATTATATCCGCTCTCCCCGGAGCCCGCATTCACTATATCCGCTCTCCCTGGACCCTGCATTCACTATATCCGCTCTCCCCGGACCCCGCATTCACTATATCTGGTCTCCCCAGACCCCGCATTCACTATATCCGGTCTCCCCGGACCCTGCATTCACTATATCCGCTCTCCCCGGACCCTGCATTCACTATATCCGCTCTCCCCGGACCCTGCATTCACTATATCCGCTCTCCCCGGACCCCGCATTCACTATATCCGCTCTCCCCGGACCCCGCATTCACTATATCCGTTCTCCCCGGACCCTGCATTCACTATATCTGCTGGACTGCTGTGCGTTTCTGCAAAACGCAACAGAAAATGAATAGGTGTGAACCCAGACTAAGGACCACACCAACCAATTGTTGCGGGTTTTCCGAGACCCTCCATAGATAAGAGACTGTGAACACATTTAAAGGGATATTTTATTAGAATTCATAGCCGGGTCTGCGAAGTCTTTATGGAGTCAGGCTGAGCTGTATGTGAATACCAGGATTTACGGGAGAAGATATTCTGCTTAATTGATGCTAAAAGAGTCAGCCCTCTTCTTCGCTTCCTATAATGAACATGTAAAAGAGTTTAATACCGCCAAAGCGCCGCCATGAAATAGGAGAGGCACCGGTGCTTACCGCACTTTATAACCCCGCATATATTCCAGTTTATACAACTGTCACTACTGCGTTTCCAGTTTATCTGGATATCTCTTTTCTGATGACAAGTGTAAGTCAGGCTGAACATCTCTGAAGAAGAAGGTGAAAGTTAGTGGCAGCTCCAGGAGGATGCTGTAGAGCCCTCTATAGCGCCCTCCAAAAGTTCACCAAGCACCCCTATAGCCCTTCCATCAGCAGCCACCAGCGGACTCAAACTGGCCCCCAGGAGGATCCTCTGGTGGGCCACAGCTGCTTTAGGAAACTCAAAGGAATGCTATGCGTTTCGGCTCGTTGACTACACTTGTGCTGCCTTGCTGTGTAGGGCTGAGGGATCTCCTGCCCAACAGATGAGTTATAACTTCGGCAGCGAGAGGCAGCTTTGATGGAGTGAATGATGAGTTAGGTACAACTACTAATCACTAGTGCTGGGGGTTATTGCTTGATCTGACATATCCTGTGGCTCACTGCTTGCCAAGACACTAACTGGTGGAGTATCACTGCTGGCCCTGACATCTGCTAGAGGCTATTGCTGGCCCTGATACTTGCTGTAGGTTGTCATTGCTGTCCTGATGTATGCTGGATATTATCGCTGAGGGTTATTGTTTTATAGGGGTTTATTGCTTGCCCTGACACTTGTTGAGGGTTATTGCGGGGGGTTATCACTTGCCCTGACTCTTGCTTGGGTTTAGTGCAAGGGCTTATCATCACAGGACCTAACACTTGCTAGAACCTATTGCTTGCCCTGATACTTTCTGAGGGTTATTTCTGGCCCTGTTCCATACTGGAGGTCATTTCTGGGGGGAGGGGTTATTTCAGGCCCTGACACTTGCTGAGGATCAATGTTGTGGGTTATTATTGCTGGCCACTACACCAATGCAGGGGGTTATTGCAGGCCCTGACACTTGCTGAGGATCAATGTTGGGGGTTATTATTGCTGGCCCCTACACCAATGCAGGGGGTTATTACTGACCCTGACTCTTACTGGGGGTTATTGCGGGAGCGTTATTGTAGGCCCTGTCACTTGCTGAAGATTATTGTTGAGGTTATTATTGCTGACCTGTACACAAATGCAGGGGGTTTTTGCTGGAGATTGTCACTGCTGGCCTTGACACTTGCTGAGTGTTATGGGGGGGGGGTTATTGCTGGCCCTGACACCTACTGGGGGTTATTGATGGCCCTGACACTTGCTGAGGGTTACTGTTGGGGGTTATTGCTGGCCCCCACACCTACTGGGGGTTATTGATTGCCCTGACACTTGCTGGGGGTTATTGCAGACCCTGGCATCTACTCGGGGTTATTGCTGGGGGGGATTATTGCAGGCCCTGACACTTGCTAAGGATTATTGCTGGGGGTTATTATTGCTGGCCACTACACCAATGCAGGGGGTTATTGCTGAGGGTTGTCATTGCTGGCCCTGTCACTTGCTGAGGGTTATTGCTGGCCCTGACACCTACTGGGGGTTATTGATGGCCCTAACACTTACTGAGGGTTATTGCTGACCCTTACATCTACTGAGGGTTTTTGCTAGGGGGGATTATTGCACGCCTTGACACTTGCTGAGGATTATTGCTGGGGGTTATTATTGCTGGCCATTACACCAATGCAGGGGGTTATTGCTGAGGGTTGTCATTGCTGGCCCTGACATTTGCTGAGGGTCATTGCTGGCCCTGACACCTTCAGGGAGTTATTGATGGCCCTGACACTTACTCAGGGTTAATGTTGTGGGTTATTGCTGTCCATGACTTCTACTGGGGGTTATTGCTGGGGGGGGGGGTTATTGCAGGCCCTGACACTTGCTGAGGATTATTGCTGGCCACTACACCATTGCTGAGGATTGTCATTGCTGGCCCTGACACTTGCTGAGGGTTATTACTGGCCCTGACACCTACTGGGGGTTATTGATGGCCCTAACATTTGCTGAGGGTTAATGCTGACCCTTACATCTACTGGGGGTTATTGCTAGGGGGGATTATTTCAGGCCTTGACACTAGCTGAAGATTATTGCTGGGGGTTATTATTGCTGGCCATTACACCAATGCAGGGGGTTATTGCTGAGGGTTGTCATTGCTGGCCGTGACACTTGCTGAGGGTCATTGCTAGCCCTGACACCTATTGGGGGTTATTGATGGCCCTGACACTTGCTTAGTGTTATTGCAGACCCTGGCATCTACTGGGGGTTATTGCTAGGGGGGATCGTTGCAGGCCCTGACACTTGCTGAAGATTATTACTGGGGGTTATTATTCCTGGCCACTACACCAATGCAGGGGGTTATTGCTGAGTGTTGTCATTGCTGGCCCTGACACTTGCTGAGGGTTATTGATGGCCCTAACACTTGCTCAGGGTTATTGCTGACCCTTACATCTACTGGGGGTTATTGCTAGGGGGAATTATTGCAGGCCTTGACACTTGCTGAGGATTATTACTGGGGGTTATTATTGCTGGCCACTACACCAATGCAGGGCGTTATTGCTGAGGATTGTCATTACTGGCCATGACACTTGCTGAGGGTTATTGCTGACCCTGACACCTACTGGGGGTTATTGATGGCCGTAACACTTGCTGAGGGTTATTGCTGACCCTTACATCTACTGGGGGTTATTGCTAGGGGGGATTATTGCAAGCCTTGACACTTGCTGAGGATTATTGCTGGGGGTTATTATTGCTGGTCACTACACCAATGCAGGGGGTTATTGCTGAGGGTTGTCATTGCTGGCCCTGACACTTGCTGAGGATCATTGCTGGCCCTGACACTGACTGGGGGTTACTGATGGCCCTGATACTTGCTAAGGGTTACTGATGGTGCTTATTTCTGGCCTTGACACTTGCTGAAGGTTATTGCTGGTGCTGACATCTACTGGGGGTTATTGCTGGAGGCAGGGGGGATTATTGCAGACCCTGACACTTGTTGAGGATTATTGCTGGGGTTATTATTGGTGGCCATTACACTAATGCAGGGGGTTATTTCTTGGGGTTGTCATTACTGGCGCTGACATCTACTGGGGTTTATTGCTGGAGGCGGGGGGGATTATTGCAGGCCTTGACACTTGTTGAGGATTATTGCTGGGGTTATTATTGGTGGCCATTACATCAATGCATGGGGTTATTTCTCGGGGTTGTCATTGCTGGATGCTAACAGGGCCTAGGGGTTACTGCTAGTCTTCACATGCTGGGGGTTATCATTGCATTCACCAACAATGGAGCTTATTTTACTTACAAATTCAACCCGGGAATACTCATTTATCTGTATTGCTGACCCCAGTTGAGCTCGCTGTAGTGTTCCTAATAAAGTGCTCAGCGAATATATATGTAACTGTGTAAGTGGCCTTATCCTGCAGAAAGTTCTGCTCGTTCCTTTGAACAGAACTTTTATTTAAAAAAAAAAAAAAATTTCTTGAAGCTCCAAACATATTTTTTTTCTTTCAAACATGACAAGTACGCATGAGATATTAATGCAAAATTGCGGCAATTTGCGGAGGGAAAATACACAGAATGCCCCGTGGCAAGCTCTCCACTTTTCACCGCAGACATCAGCTTGGCACTTCTCGCAGAGCGCTGACAGTGATAAACATTCGCCGCAAATATCAACGGCTGCATTTGTCTCGATTCAAATGGATATTTTTATTGTTCCTAGATGGTCAAAATTAAAAATAAGCCCATTTCCCCACGAATTGCCTTTTAGCGGCAGCGACCTACAATCTGTCGCGCCTGTCCATCAACGCAAGTTTTATTCCAGCGGAGAAAAAAAAAAAATCAAACGTAAGATATTCGGAAATTCAAATGAACAAACAAGCTACAAATGAGATATCAGACGGAGAGGAGCGTCGCCTGACGATGGTACCTGTTAATGGACATCGAATGTATACAAACAAAGGTTTAATCAAATATTGGAGGGGAATTCATTTTCCAAAGTTAATGGCAAGTGTTTTGCTGTGATATTAATGATACATCTGCCTTTGAAATATATTATTGTTATTACATTACCATTTTGGAAAGCTATCACAGTGTTTTAAGGTTGAATGAATGCTGTAATATTCATATTCCACTCTTTATTTTTCCCGTAATATGTTTTTTTTTCCTGTTATTTTGGATCAGAGACAACACCTTATGGAGTCAAACTGACCTTTCTAGGGAGAATATTGCGTGTATTTCCAGTTAACATGTATGTTGAGTTATTTCCATCCACACGGGGCGTTTTAATAACGCTGGTAGCATGAGCTGCAGGGGTGGACTGACCATATAGGCACTCAGGCACTGCCTGAGGGCCCGGGGTCAGTAGGGGGCCCCATGAGATGCCCCTGTTACCTTTCATAGGCTTTTTTGGGTGTGGTTTGAGTGTGGGTGAGGACACAGGGACCCCATGATTTCCTTTTGCCTGGGGGCCCCATTAGTTACCTTTCATAGGCTTTTTTGGGTGTGGTTTGAGTGTGGGTGAGGACACAGGGGCCCCATGATTTCCTATTGCCCGGGGACCCCATGAGTTGTCAGTCCGCCCCTAATCAGCTGTGCAAAGTCACATTAAAAACGCAAGTTTTTCAGCATTTATTAGCGTTTTTGCATTAGCTTTGCCGTGTTTGAGTTAAAATTTAAAAAAAAAATGTTTATTTGCTCAAAAAAAATCCCAAACTGCTGGTTTGCTGCGTTTTACCACGTTGTACCGTGTTTTGCTGTGTTTTACCGAGTTTTTCAGCTTTAGAGTGTTTTTACAGCTAAAAAACTCCTCTAGAAACCCACTAGTTCTGGGCAGGGGCGGACTGACAACTCATGGGGCCCCCGGGCAATAGGGGATCATGGGGCTCCTGTGTCCTCGCCCACACTCAAAAAAGCCTATGAAAAAGGTACCAGGGGCATCTCATGGCGCCCCCTACTGACCCCGGGCCCTTGGGCAGTGCCCGAGTGCTCGAATGGTCAGTCCGTCCCTGGTTCTGGGGGGTTTTTTTTCAGCCAAAAAACATTGATTCCAGTCTATGTGTGTATGGACACATAGGATAACATGCTGGGGAGCTTACTGACTGTAGAATAAGATGCCAAAAGCTAAAAACAGCCGCTGTAAACAAGTCCAGTGTGCATTGCAGGTAGGTAGGTGGTCTTTTTCCCCATGCACAGTGACCCAGCAGCTCAGCTAACCCTGCCCCCTTCTCAACAGTGACTCAGCAGCTCAGCTAACCCTGCCCCCTTCTCAACAGTGACTCAGCAGCTCAGCTAACCCTGCCCCCTTCTCAACAGTGACCCAGCAGCTCAGCTAACCCTGCCCCCTTCTCAACAATGACTTAGCAGCTCAGCTAAGCATGCCCCCTTCTCAACAGTGACCCAGCAGCTCAGCTAACCCTGTCCCCTTTTCAACAGTGACCCAGCAGCCCAGTTTCTCTCCTCCCCCCTTCCAGCAATGACCCAGCAGCTCAACTCTCCTTGGTCCCCCATCTCAGCTGTGACACAGCAGCTCAGCTGTTCTTGTTCCCTTCTCCCATCAGTGACTCTGCAGCTAAACACCTCCTGAAAAATAAAAAGTTAAATAATGAGCTTATTGTGGGATAAGTTTTTGGCTACAAAAACAGGACCAGGATAGTTGAAAGGAGCCCCCATTTCCCCCAGCAGCCATTTAAAGCCTATTGCATCCTTATAACCCCAATATCATTTTACCTCTCCCATGGATTTCAATGCATTTTGCGGAGATGGAGATTTTGGAGAAATAAAAGCCATTCAATTTTGCTCATCTTGATATTTGTATAAATGGTGCACTGAGGGGGCTCCAAGTTGGGGGTAGGAGGTGAAAGTGTCTGGTATGTAAACCACTATGGTATACACAAACCGGCCTTTTTATTAGGTCCACCTGTTCATTTGCTTGGTAACACAAATTGCGAATCAGCCAATCACATGGCAGCAACTCAATACATTTAGGCATCTAGACGTGGTGAAGACAACTTGCTGAAGTTCAAACCATGTATCAGAATGGAGAAGAAAGGGGATTTTAGTGACTCGGCATGGTTATTGTACCAGATGGGCTGGTCTGAGTATTTCAAAAACTGCTGATCTACTGGGATTTTCACACACAACCATCTCTAGGGTTTACAGAGAATGATCCGAAAAAGAGGAAATATCCAGTGAGCGGCAGTTGTGCAGAGGAAAATGCCTTGTTGATGTCAGAGGTCAGAGGAGAATGGGCAGACTGGTTCCAGATGATAGAAAGGCAACAGTAACTCAAATAACCCCTTGTTACAACCAAGGTATGCAGAATACCATCTCTGAACACACGAGCGTTGAAGCAGATGGGCTACAGCAGCAGAAGACCACACCGGGTGCCACTACTGTCAGCTAAGAACAGGAAATGAGGCTAAAATTCACACAGGCTCACCAAAATTGGACAATGGAAGATTGGGTAAACGTTGCCTGGTCTGATGAGTCTCGGTTTCAGCTGAGACAATTAGCTGGTAGGGTCAGAATTTGATGAAAACAACATGAAACCATGGATCCATCCTGCCTTGTATCAACGGTTCAGGCTGGTGGTGGTGGTGTCATGGTGAGGTGGATCCATCCTGCCTTGTATCAACAGTTCAGGCTGGTGGTGGTGGTGTCATGGTGTGGTGGATCCATCCTGCCTTGTATGAACGGTTCAGGCTGGTGGTGGGGGTGTCTTGGTGTGGTGGATCCATCCTGCCTTGTATCAACGGTTCAGGCTGGTGGTGGTGGTGTCATGGTATGGTGGAACCATCCTGTCTTGTATCAACGGTTCAGGCTGGTGGTGGTATCATGGTATGGTGGATCTATCTCGCCTTGTATCAATGGTTCAGGCTGGTGGTGGTGGTGTCATGGTGTGGTGGATCCATCCCGTCTTGTATCAACAGTTCAGGTGGAAGTGGCCTCCTCAGCCTGACACCGACCAACACCAGACCCCCACCCCCACCCCCCAGACACAGCCTGACAGTGACCAGCAACACTCCTGCCCCATCCCCACCCAAGAGAGACTTCCACTAACACTCAACCCACCCCAACCCAGCGAATGAGAGAATAACACAACTTCACAGCTCTGGACATCCCCGGGAATGACAATCGGCCTCTGCATACACCGTCAAGCAGCCTGCAGCCTCTCGCAGATCCCACCTGGTCCCCATGCCTCATATGTCCCTTCTTCCAGGGTGCAGTGTTGCCCCCCTAGAAAATGGCGCCCTAAGCAAATGCCTTATCTGCCTTGTGGTAAATACACCCCTGACTGGTGATGTCATGGTGTGGGGGAGATTTTCTTGGCACACTTTGGGCCCCTTAGTACTAACTGAGCATTGTTTAAACGTCATGGCCTTCCTGAGTATTATTGCTGACCATGTCCATCCCTTTATGACTCCAGTGTCCCCATCTTCTGACGGCTCCTTCCAGCAGGATAATGCACCATGTCACAAAGCTCAAATCAACCCCAACTGGTCTCTTGAACATGACAATGAGGTCACCGTACTCCAATGGCCTCCACAGTCACCAGATCTCCATCCAATAGAGCACCTTTGGGATGTGCTGGAACGGGAGATTCGCATCATGGATCTGAAGCCGACAAATCTGCAGCAACTGTGTGATGCTATCATGTCAATATGGACCAAAATCTCTGAGGAACGTTTCCAACACCTTGCTGGATCTATGCCATGAAGAATGAAGGCCGTTCTGAAGGCAAAAGGGGGTCCAACCCGGTACTAGCTGGATTCTTTCTTAGATACACAGAATATAACTGGATATAACATTTATAGTTAAAGCTGATCCCGGGAATATCCGATTGCCTCTCGGGGGATCAGGAAGGAATTCTTTCCCTGTGGGAGCAAATTGGATCATGCTTTGCTGGTTTCTTTGCCTTCATCTGGATCAACTGTGGGTGTGGGATTATAACTTTTTTTTTTTTTTTGGTTGAACTGGATGGACTTTTGTCTTTTTTCAGCCAGACAAACGATGTAACTAGCAATTTGTACCTGATAAAGTGTCTGGTGAGTGTATGGAGTGCTAATATATTCGTTTTTTTAATAACCTGTTCATCCAAACACAGCCTGACAGGGTTATTGACATGAAATAACTCAGTTCTTAATGTATAGAAGTTGATGGTTCCCAACAGCAGATCAGGTTAAAGGGTAAGTGCTCTTCCATCTTCATTCCTTTTACTTTACTAGAAATCCCAATCGTTAGAGTAACAGCTGTGATGATAACGGTTTTCACACAATGCGGCCTGTAACCTCCCAGGAGCGCGTTCACGCCAATCACTTTGTGCAGCAGCTGCCAAGGACTACCACTAGAGGGGGCACTTCCAAATCTGTATGCGGAGTACACTGATTAAATATGGGACAGCAAAGGAAAGAAATGCCAAACTTGCACCAAACCTGCTCTGAAGTAAACTAAAGATAAGGTGCTGACTGCAAACAGCCATCATTTCTACCCATGTTCACATTCACATCATAAAGTGGAAGTAAAAGTGGACCTAATTAGAGGAACTGAATTTCTTCTCTCATGAGAAGAGGAGATTAAGGGGGGGATATGATCTCCATGTATAATACATAAGGGGGGATATAATCTCCATGTATAATACATAAGGGGGATATGATCTCCATGTATAATACATGGGGGGGGAGATATGATCTCCATGTATAGTACATAAGGGGGGGATATGATCTCCATGTATATTACATAAGGGGGATATGATCTCCATGTATAATACATAAGGGGGGATATGATCTCCATGTATAATACATAAGGGGGGATATGATCTCCATGTATAATACATAAGGAGGGATATGATCTCCATGTATAATACATAAGGGGGGATACGATCTCCATGTATAATACACAAGGGGGATATGATCTCCATGTATAATACATAAGGGGGGATACGATCTCCATGTATAATACATAAGGGGGGATATGATCTCCATGTATAATACATAAGGGGGGATATGATCTCCATGTATAATACATAAGGGGGATATGATCTCCATGTATAATACATAAGGGGGATATGATCTCCATGTATAATACATAAGGGGGGATATGATCTCCATGTATAATACATAAGGGGGGATATGATCTCCATGTATAATACATAAGGGGGGATATGATCTCCATGTATAATACATAAGGGGGGATATGATCACCATGTATAATACATAAGGGGGGATATGATCTCCATGTATAATACATAAGGGGGGATATGATCTCCATGTATAATACATAAGGGGGGATATGATCTCCATGTATAATACATAAGGGGGGATACGATCTCCATGTATAATACATAAGGGGGATATGATCTCCATGTATAATACATAAGGGGGGGATATGATCACCATGTATAATACATAAGGGGGGATATGATCTCCATGTATAATACATAAGGGGGGATATGATCTCCATGTATAATACATAAGGGGGGGATATGATCTCCATGTATAATACATAAGGGGGATATGATCTCCATGTATAATACATAAGGGGGATATGATCTCCATGTATATAACATAAGGGGGATATGATCTCCATGTATAATACATAAGGGGGGATATGATCACCATGTATAATACATAAGGGGGGATATGATCACCATGTATAATACATAAGGGGGGATATGATCTCCATGTATAATACATAAGGGGGGATATGATCTCATGGTATAATACATAAGGAGGGGGGATATGATCTCCATGTATAAATACATCAGTGGTTCATATAGTGAACTCGGTGTAGTTATTCACCCTGAGGTCATCACAGAGGATAAGGGGGCACTCTTTACGTCTGGAGGAAAAGAAAGGTTTTCTCCAAACACGGAAAGGTTTCTTCACAGTAAGAGCTGTGAAAATGTGGAATAGACTCCCTCAGGAGTTGGTTGTGGCCAGCTCAGTGGATTGCTGTAGGAAAGTCCTGGATTCTTTCTTGGATACACAGAATATAACTGGATATAACATTTATAGGTAAAGTTGATCCAGGGAATATCCAATTGCCTCTCGGGGGACCTGGAAGGCATTTTTTCCCTGCATGAGCAAATTGGATCGTGCTTTGCTGGGTTTTTTTGCCTTCCTCTGGATCAACTGTGGGTGTAGGATTATATCTTTTTTTTGGATGGACTTTTGTCTTTTTTCAGCCAGACTAACTATGTAACTATGTAATAAAATTAACACTTCCATTTATCAGCAGGGTACATGTCAGTGATTCTAAGTTTTATTATATTTTGGGCAAAAAAGTACCTATTCTTTGCTGTGAAGTAAAAATGGCTACTTCTGAGCTCGTTCTTGTCACCTTGGCAAACATTACAGGATTTTCCCATTACCAAGAGCATTGTGAGTGTTTTGCATCATTACAAATTGCAGAGAGTGTATTGCTTTCAGTCGCATATGTTATGTCTGCTAGACTGAGCTACTAATAGCTTATGTAATGAGCAATAACACCAGTCTTAGTCACATGTATAGCTACACTGCAGTACAAAGAACCAATTGGGGGTAAGAGGAATAGTGCCCCATCATTGGTATCAGTGGGAGGAATAGTGCCCCGTCATTGGTATCAGTGGGAGGAATAGTGCCCCATCATTGGTGTCAGTGGGAGGAATAGTGCCCCATCATTGGTGTCAGTGGGAGGAATAGTGTCCCATCATTGGTATCAGTGGGAGGAATAGTGCCCCATAATTGATATCAGTGGGAGGAATAGTGTCCCATCATTGGTGTCAGTGGGAGGAATAGTGCCCCATCATTGGTATCAGTGGGAGGAATAGTGTCCCATCATTGGTATCAGTGGGAGGAATAGTGTCCCATCATTGGTGTCAGTAGTAGGAATAGTGTCCCATCGTTTGTGTCAGTGGGAGGAATAGTGCCCCATCACTAGTGTCAGTGGAAGGAATAGTGTCCCATCATTGGTGTCAGTGGGAGGAATAGTGCCCCATCATTGGTGTCAGTGGTTGGAATAGTGCCCCATCATTGGTGTCAGTGGGAGGAATAGTGCCCCATCATTGGTGTCAGTGGGGGGAATAGTGCCCCATCATTGGTGTTGGTGGGAGGAATAGTGTCCCATCATTGGTATCAGTGGGAGGAATAGTGCCCCATTATTGGTATCAGTGGGAGGAATAGTGCCCCATCATTGGTGTCAGTGGGAGGAATAGTGCCCCATCATTGGTGTCAGTGGGATGAATAGTGTCCCATCATCAGTATCAGTGGGAGGAATAGTGCCCCATCATTGGTGTCAGTGGTAGGAATAGTGTCCCATCATTGGTGTCAGTGGGAGGAATAGTTCCCCATCAATGGTTTTCAATGGGAGGAATAGTGCCCCATTATTGGTATCAGTGGGAGGAATAGTGTCCCATCATTGGTGTCAGTGGGAGGAATAGTGTCCCATCATTGGTGTCAGTGGGAGGAATAGTGTCCCATCATTGGTGTCAGTGGGAGGAATAGTGTCCCATCATTGGTGTCAGTGGTAGGAATAGTGCCCCATCATTGGCATCAGTGGGAGGAATAGTGTCCCATCATCGGTGTCAGTGGGAGGAATAGTGCCCCATTATTGGTATCAGTGGGAGGAATAGTTCCCCATCATTGGTGTCAGTGGGAGGAATAGTGTCCCATCATTGGTGTCAGTGGGAGGATTGGTGCCCCATCACGGATGTCAGTGAAAGGAATAGTGCCCCATCACGGATGTCAGTGGGAGGAATAGTGCCCCATCGCTGGTGTCAGTGGAAGGAATAGTGTCCCATCATTGGTGTCAGTGGGAGGAATAGTGCCCCATCATTGGTGTCAGTGGTTGGAATAGTGCCCCATCATTGATGTCAGTGGGAGGAATAGTGCCCCATCATTGGTGTCAGTGGGGGGAATAGTGCCCCATCATTGGTGTTGGTGGGAGGAATAGTGTCCCATCATTGGTATCAGTGGGAGGAATAGTGCCCCATTATTGGTATCAGTGGGAGGAATAGTGCCCCATCATTGGTGTCAGTGGGAGGAATAGTGCCCCATCATTGGTGTCAGTGGGATGAATAGTGTCCCATCATCAGTATCAGTGGGAGGAATAGTGCCCCATCATTGGTGTCAGTGGTAGGAATAGTGTCCCATCATTGGTGTCAGTGGGAGGAATAGTTCCCCATCATTGGTGTCAGTGGGAGGAATAGTGCCCCATCATTGGTATCAGTGGGAGGAATAGTGTCCCATCATTGGTATCAGTGGGAGGAATAGTGCCCCATCATTGGTATCAGTGGGAGGAATAGTGTCCCATCATTGGTGTCAGTAGTAGGAATAGTGTCCCATCGTTTGTGTCAGTGGGAGGAATAGTTCCCCATCATGGTTTTCAGTGGGAGGAATAGTGCCCCATCACTAGTGTCAGTGGAAGGAATAGTGTCCCATCATTGGTGTCAGTGGGAGGAATAGTGCCCCATCATTGGTGTCAGTGGTTGGAATAGTGCCCCATCATTGGTGTCAGTGGGAGGAATAGTGCCCCATCATTGGTGTCAGTGGGGGGAATAGTGCCCCATCATTGGTGTTGGTGGGAGGAATAGTGTCCCATCATTGGTGTCAGTGGGAGGAATAGTGCCCCATTATTGGTATCAGTGGGAGGAATAGTGCCCCATCATTGGTGTCAGTGGGAGGAATAGTGCCCCATCATTGGTGTCAGTGGGATGAATAGTGTCCCATCATCAGTATCAGTGGGAGGAATAGTGCCCCATCATTGGTGTCAGTGGTAGGAATAGTGTCCCATCATTGGTGTCAGTGGGAGGAATAGTTCCCCATCAATGGTTTTCAATGGGAGGAATAGTGCCCCATTATTGGTATCAGTGGGAGGAATAGTGTCCCATCATTGGTGTCAGTGGGAGGAATAGTGTCCCATCATTGGTGTCAGTGGGAGGAATAGTGTCCCATCATTGGTGTCAGTGGGAGGAATAGTGTCCCATCATTGGTGTCAGTGGTAGGAATAGTGCCCCATCATTGGCATCAGTGGGAGGAATAGTGTCCCATCATCGGTGTCAGTGGGAGGAATAGTGCCCCATTATTGGTATCAGTGGGAGGAATAGTTCCCCATCATTGGTGTCAGTGGGAGGAATAGTGTCCCATCATTGGTGTCAGTGGGAGGATTGGTGCCCCATCACGGATGTCAGTGGAAGGAATAGTGCCCCATCGCTGGTGTCAGTAGGAGCAACAGTCCATGCCAGACAAAGGCAAGCAAAGGGCCAATGAAGACCATTGCCCTAAAGAAACAGTTTAGGTACCCCTATAAATGGCTAAAGATCCCCTTTAAAAAATTAACTACCCTACCGGCTCCATGCCAGCGTCTGCAGAAAAATGAGACGAAATATATTTTGACTGTTTTATAAAATAAAAAAAAAACAATGTGACATCAAGTAATATTCGGCTCTGATGAATCCAATATTCTTAGGGAATGATATTAGGCCGTATCTATTATATCTTCCATTGTGTTCCCATCTGCCCTTTTCAGGAGCTAAATTATGTGCATTAGTACGTAAATGGTCTAATGCCTGTCTGTATTTAGAGCACTGCATGCTGTGAATATATTCTCTGCTTCAAGAAGTAATTGGTAATTACAATGGTCATTTAAGCAATCACTGTCTCTGCTAGATTCATGTCATTCTTAAAAATAACTAGCTCTTAACCTTTGACAGAATTCTACAGAAACTGTTCATCATCACCCACGCGCTGATTAATTTCACACATACACAAACCTGTATCAATAAAAGTGATGGTCTTACATTTGTTAACCAGAGCAATTTGCCTCACTCATCAAAACAGCTTAATATCAGGTAAATGTAGCCTCCAAATCTCATTAGTTTCATTTGATAAACAGTTCTGGAGGAACGTGAATTGATGAGAAAATAGTGCCTGGTATTTTTTCATTTTTTTTTCCCACATTTTTTTCCCCTCCCCGTTAGCTGGTTGCAGTCTAAGGGTCCCATGTTGTGTCTAGCACCAGTAGGGGGGCGGTATGAAGGAGCATGACTGTAGCTCGTAGATATGGCCTTTGATCCTTTTATTGCTGGAAAGGATGATCTGTGGGCTAATAGTAATATTATTTGTTCACAAAAAAAAGTTATGTTAAAAAAAAGCAGATAATAAAAATGTATAGAACATATACATGTATAAAATATTGTAAGATTTTACAAATCTGTGCTCCAAGAAAAGGAAGCCTACAAATAAGTCCAGACTGAGAGTTTGTAGGAATGGACTTTTCTGGGTATACAAGAGTCAGGGCAGGCTCCTCTTCAATCTTGTCCAACAATGAATGTAAATTAGCCACCACAAGCAACTCTGATGCCAACGCTGAATAGGCTTTGCTGCTTTCTTTAATTTGGGTAAAGAAACTTACTTCCTCAGTAAGAAACTGAGGAAGAGGGTATCACCCCTGAAACACGTAAGTTGTGCCCTGGTGGATGGACGTGCTCCAGGTGGCTTGCTGGACTGATACATGCAATTCACCTTTTAATTTTGTGAGTAGTTTGGCATTGATCTTTTTATTCATTAAAGTCGTATGGTAATGCACTAGGCTGGTGCGCTTTCTTCTTGTGTTGGGTTTTAGCGATGGCTACTTCAGAAAGATTGTAGGATTGGACTTTTCTGGGTATACAAGAGTCAGGGCAGGCTCCTTTGCAGTCTTGTCCAACAATGAATGTATGTTATCCACCGCAAGCAACTCTGATGCCAACGCTGAATAGGCTTTGCTGCTTTCTTTAATTTGGGTAAAGAAACTTACTTCCTCAGTAAGAAACTGAAGAAGAGGGTATCACCCTTGAAACGCGCAAACTGTGCCCTGGTGGATGGACGTGCTCCAGGTGGCTTGCTGGACTGATACAAGCAATTCACCTTTTAGTAGTTTGGCATTCATCTTTTTATTCATTAAAGTCGTATGGTAATGCACTAGGCTGGTACACTTTCTTCTTTTGTTGGGTTTTAGCGATAGCTTCTTCAAAAAGATTGTAGTAATGGACTTTTCTGGGTATACAAGAGTCAGGGCAGGCTCCTTTGCAGTCTTGTCCAACAATGAATGTATATTATCCACCGCAAGCAACTCTGATGCCAACGCTGAATAGGCTTTGCTGCTTTCTTTAATTCGGGGAAGAAACTGAGGAAGAGGGTATCACCCTTGAAACGCGTAAGCTGTGCCCTGGTGGATGGACGGGCTGCAGGTGGCTTGCTGGACTGATACATGCAATTCACCTTTTAATTTTGTGAGTAGTTTGGCATTCATCTTTTTATTCATTAAAGTCGTAAGTTATACAATAGGCTGGTGCGCTTTCTTCTTGAGTTGGGTTTTAGCAATAGCTTCTTCAAAAAGATTGTAGGGATGGACTTTTCTGGGTATACAAGAGTCAGGGCAGGCTCCTCTTCAATCTTGTCCAACAATGAATGTAAATTATCCACCGCAAGTAACTCTGATGCCAACGCTGAATAGGCTTTGCTGCTTTCTTTAATTCAGGGGAAGAAACTGAGGAAGAGGGTATCACCCTTGAAACGCGTAAGATGTGCCCTGGTGGATGGATATGCTCCAGGTGGCTTGCTGGACTGATACAAGCAATTCACCTTTTAATTTTGTGAGTAGTTTGGCATTCATCTTTTTATTCATTAAAGTCGTATGGTAATGCACTAGGCTGGTGCGCTTTCTTCTTGTGTTGGGTTTAGCGATGGCTTCTTCAAAAAGATTGTAGGATTGGACTTTTCTGGATATACAAGAGTCAGGGCAGGCTCCTTTTCAGTCTTGTCCAACAATGAATGTAAATTAGCCACCGCAAGCAACTCTGATGCCAACGCTGAATAGGCTTTGCTGCTTTCTTTTATTCGGGGGAAGAAACTGAGGAAGAGGGTATTACCCTTGAAACGCGTAAACTGTGCCCTGGTGGATGGACGTGCTCCAGGTGGCTTGCTGGACTGATACACGCAATTCACCTTTAGTCTTTGTGAGTAGATTGGCATTCATCTTTTTATTCATTAAAGTCTTGTGGTTATATAATAGGCTGGTGCGCTTTCTTCTTGTGTTGGGTTTTAGCAATGGCTTCTTCAGAAAGATTGTAGCAATGGACTTTTCTGGACATACAAGAGTCAGGGCAGGCTCCTTTTCAATCTTGTCAAACAATGAATGTAAATTAGCCACCTCAAGCAACTCTGATGCCAACGCTGAATAGGCTTTGCTCCTTTCTTTAATTTGGCTAAAGAAACTTACTTTCTCAGTAAAAAAATGAGGAAGGGGTATCACCCTTGAAACGCATAAGCTGTGCCCTGATGGATGGACGTGCTCCAGGTGGCTTGCTGGACTGATACACGCAATTCACCTTTTAATTTTGTGAGTAGTTTGGCATTCATCTTTTTATTCATTAAAGTCTTGTGGTTATACAATAGGCTGGTGCGCTTTCTTCTTGTGTTGGTTTTTAGAAATGGCTTCTTCAAAAAGATTGTAGCAATGGACTTTTCCGGGTATACAAGAGTCAGGGCAGGCTCCTTTTCAATCTTGTCCAACATTGAATGTAAATTAGCCACCGCAAACAACTCTGATGCCAACGCTGAATAGGCTTTGCTGCTTTCTTTAATTTGGGGGAAGAAACTGAGGAAGAGGGTATCACCCTTGAAACGCGTAAGCTGTGCCCTGGTGGATGGACGTGCTCCAGGTGGCTTGCTGGACTGATGCATGCAATTCACCTTTTAATTTTGTGAGTAGTTTGGCATTCATCATATTGATCATTAAAGCCTTATGGTAATGCACTAGGCTGGTGCACTTTCTTCCTGTGTTTGTTTTTAGAGCAATGGCTTCTTCAAAAAGATTGTAGCAATGGACTTTTCTGGGTATACAATGAATAGCACAATTAATTTTTTCATAAAATCATCAAGTTTATTATACATATAACAAAAAACATATATAGCACCACATCTAGTATTTTCAAATAGGGTTCCCTCCAGAAACCTCAATGTACAGTAACAATAAAAACACTGGCAACGGGACCCACTGTGATACAATAAGAAAAAAATGTCCGACCGACTCACCTTAGTATTGGGTGGTGTCCTCGGGGCCAGGGGCGGACTGACCATTTGGGAATTCGGGCACTGCCCGAGGGCCCGGGGTCAGTAGGGAGCCCCATGAGATGCCCCTGGTACCTTTCATAGGCTTTTTTGGGTGTTGTTTGAGTGTAGATGAGGACACAGGGGCCCCATGATCCCCTATTGCCTGGGGGCCCCATGAGTTGTCAGTCTGCCCCTGCTCGGGGCCTAGTGAGAATATGATGCACAAAAGGTGTGGGAAGGATCCCATGAGGAAGAAGTCCCAAATATTTGGGACATCTTCCTCGTGGGATCCTTCCCACACCTTTTTTGCATCATATCCCTCCAGAAGCCTCATCCCCTACAGGAACACCATATCTGCTGCAGAGACCCTTAACCCCTTACAGAACCTTCATTTCAGTACAACGTTTTTTTTTATTGTGTGAGTATAAACTTTTTTCTATTGGGGTATGGAAAGTTTTGGAAGAATTTACCAAGCCCTGGTCTCGGTAAGGTTGAGAACATGGGTGGACTGACCATTTGGAAACTTGGGCACTACCCGAGGGCCCGGGGTCAGTAAGGGGCCCCATGAGATGCCCCCGGTACCTTTTTCATAGGCTTTTTTGAGTTTAAACAAGGACACAGGGGCTCCATGATCCCCTATTGCCCGGGGGTCCCAGGAGTTGTGAGTCCACCCCTGGTTGAGAACCACTGATTTAAAGGATAGGATCTAAAGAACAGAAAGTAATGATATATCTCCACAACAGGGACACAGATTGTCCTTTCTTTCTCAAACGAAAACTTGGGGTTGTGCTTTAAATTGATAAATCCCCCTTATACATATCTAAGAAAAATATTAACTTCTTCAATATCTGCATGCGTCTTCATTTCCAAAAAACGATGGCAAAAAAATAAGATCACCTTGTTGTGTCTACTTTCTAAATAGCAGTCATTTCGGGGATGTTTGTAATGTCCTGCCATTATTTGATATGTTTTATAACAAAAAGTAAGGGAAATAGTTTTTAAGTTAAAATGTTTTGGTTTTGGTCAAAAAAGGTAAAAAATAATTATTTGGGATCATTGTTGCATGACGGAATAATTGTCAGTCAAACTTTCAAAGCATTGAAAACTAAAAGGAAAAAGGACCAGGTAATAAAGGGGTATATACAGGCTGATACTCAAGTGGTTTAAGACCTTGTAAGACTCCATTGAAGAAACAACTTCACAAAGTTTAAAAAAAAAAACAGCCACCCTGTCTGTTGGGAAAAAATGGTATAATATTTATTAAGCTCCAGCCGGGGGCAGACTGACAACTCATGGGGCCTCCGGGCAATAGGGGATCATGGGGACCCTGTGTCCTCGCCCACACCCAAAAAAGCCTATGAAAAAGACAATGAAAGGTACCAGGGGCATCTCATGGGGCCCCCTACTGACCCGAGTGCTCAAATGCTCAGTCTGCCCCTGAGTCCAGCACTTTGTGAATGGTTAAGCACATAAGGAGCAATTAAAAAAAAATCAAGCCCCGTAACGGCAAGACAGCAACTCATATTTCTGTATGTTGTTTGTTTCTTATTTATTTTTGGTTACATATATATTCACATAGAAGCTGCATTTGCATATGAATTTTTCTTTTCTCTTTCTTCGCTCTTGCTTCTGCTTGCATTGAGAGCCAAATTCAGCATATGCACCCTCAGATCAAATGTGTGCAATTCTCCTTCTCAACAGTAAAAAATATTTAATTGATGTGTTCCCAGCATTTCCCGTTTCCATGCTCCAACTCGGTCTAATTTTGGAAACACACCTACGGGTGCCCAACTATATTTATTTTCTGCTAAAAATAAATAAATAAATAATATCATATGCAGGAATCGTTTAAACACAAGTGGACCCATCGCAGTGGTGAATTAAATTGTTGTGAGAAAATATCTAGTCTATTAATTTAAAAGGGCCTACTGGCACCATTGAGGGGGTGAAATACAATGGGTCCATCAAAAATTGAATAATGTATGCCTGCAGGGTGCAGACATTAATTAAAATGTTGCACACTTGCCTCTTTCACTCCAGCACCTTCCAACGAAAATATGAGGGGTGACTGAAATATTGTGAAATAATTAGGAAAGATTACTAGTACAATGTTTTGACTTTGCTGAATGAGTAGACCAAAGGGTGATAGCATAGAGCAGGGTTCCTTCAAAGGTTGCTAGGGGTTCCTTGAGCAATGACCAGTTTTTGCCTCTCAGATAAGTTCCCACTGACACCAATAATCTTTTTAGCTATCGATAAGGGGGAAATTCTTTCCAGTGGTCACAAATATAAGGAGCATTCTTCCCACTGACCATCACACTAATGTATCATGAGTTGTAGATAGAGTCATTTTTAGCAGAGGTTCCCTGAGACTGGAAAGTTATTTTGAGGGTTCCTCTGGGTTGAAAAGTTTGAGAAAGTCTGACATAGAGGCTAACTGTCCCGGATTTGCTGAGACAGCTGTGCATCTTGGCCCTGTGTTCAATGGAAGCTGTGTCCTGAGCCATGTCATGGGATCATCAGCATCACAGCATGGAAACCCTTCTGTCTTAGGTCACAAACTAATCATTCACTCTAAACCTGAGACCACAGTATCAATTGTGGAGATCAAGTCCAGAAATGGGTGATCCCAACATATCTTCAGAGCAGTCAGGAGGACTGGTAGTATCTGCAGGCTGTGGAGGTGGGAGCAGTTCTACAGAGGGGAGAGGAGACATTTCCGCATGTAGTTTACAAGAAGCTAAGTTGATTTCAGAGGGGCTGCAAGTTCCTCACCCGTAAGGGGCAGTTACTAGTGATCTGCAATGACTGACAGCTTTCACGGAGAAGAACAGTCCAGGATCTGTTTTTGTGAATAGGAAGGAAGTCGTGCCCGTACTTTGATTCTAATACCCTATCCAAGTTACACTAAATTTCCAAACGAATTGGGCCAGCCCTCCAAATCATTGGATTCAGGTGTTCCAATCAGCTCCATGGACACAGGTGTATACAATCAAGCCCCTAGGCATGCAGACTGCTTCTACAAACATTCTCACTCTCAGGAGCTCAGTGACTCCAAGCGTGGTCCCGTGATAGGTGGTCACCTGTGCAATAAGTCCATCCGTGACATTTCCTGGCTACTAAATATTCCACGCTCAACTGTTAGTGGGATTATAACAAAATGGAAGCCACTGGGAACAACAGCAACTCAGCCACCAAGTGGTAGGCCACGTCACATGACAGGGCGGGGTCAGCGCATGCTGAAGCGCACAGTGAGTAGAAGTCGCCAACTGTCTGCAGAGTCAATAGCTAAAGACCTCCAAACTTGGTGTGGCCTTCAGATTAGCAAAACAACAGTGCGTAGAGAGCTTCATGGAATGGGTTTTGGATGCAGTGGTGTAAAACATGCCCCCACTGGACTCTAGAACAGTGGAGACGTGTTCTCTGGAGTGACCAATCACGCTTCTCTGTCTGGCAATCCGATGGCCGTGTCTGGGTTTGGCGGTTGCCAGGAGAACGGTACTTGCCTGACTGCATTGCACCAAGTGTAAAGTTTGGTGGAGGGGTGATTATGGTGTGGGGTTGTTTTTCAGGGGTTGGGCTTGGCCCCCTAGTTCCATTGAAGGGAACTCTTAAGGCGTCAGCATACCAAGACATTTTGGACAATTTCATGCTCCCAACTTTGTGGGAAGAGTTTGGGGATGGCCCCTTCCTGTTCCAACATGACTGCACACCAGTGCACAAAGCAAGGTCCATAAAGACATGGAGGAGCCAGTTTGGGGTGGAGGAACTTGACTGGCCTGCACAGAGTCCTGACCTCAACCCCATAGAACACCTTCAGGATAAATTAGAGTGGAGACTGTGAGCCAGGCCTTCTCGTCTGACATCAGTTCCTGACTTGACAAATGTGCTTCTGGAAGAATGGTCCAACCTTCCCATAGACACCCTCCTAAACCTTGTGGACGGCCTTCCCAGAAGAGTTGAAGCTGTTATAGCTGCAAAGGGCGGGGCCAACTCAATATTGAACCCTATGGACTAAGACTGGGATGCTATTAAAGTTCATGTGTGTGTAGGCAGGAGGCCAATATTTTTGGCAATATAGTGTATATTCCCCTAATAAAATAACAAACACTAAGCTCATGGACTGTTCACTGACTGTGGATGAAAGTGTGGAAAATGCATGTTGCCTGGCTGTGCAGAGCTTAGGGGTACCTAGAAACAGTGGCCCTCACGAGAGTAGCGCTACATAACATATACACCAAGATATTCCAATCCCTAGATATGGAGATATTTGACCCTAACTCCACAAATGTTGTCTAAATCTATTGGTCATGTGTATTCTTCTTGAATCTTGCTGTGCTTTTTGCATTTCCTCCAGATATTTTCAGCAATCCAGTGTGAACCTTGGAGCTACTCGTAATAAAGACTGCTCACTGTTGCTCTCTCTCATTTGGCAGGGTGGCTGGTCTTGTTTCCACCCACTCCTGTAGTGTTCTGCAGGCATCATGTAGTGGGTGGAGCCTGCTGGGGCCCCTCCCACGTCTTTACACTCTCCTTGTACAGGGTGGCTGGTCTTGTCTCCGCTCCCTCCTGTAGTAGCAGCCCCTAGTGGGTGGAGCTGGCTGAGCCCCTCCCACAGCTCTGCTCTCTGCATAGCCTAGTGATGATGTCACTGTGACCTCTGCTAGGTAATATCTAGATTTGCAAAGGCATTTGGATGACACAAAACCAATTTATATTCTGTGTGGCTGTCTTTCAATAAAAGTTTTTGTGCCCCGAGTTCAGCTTTAAGCCAACCCCCTCAATAAGGAGAGAGGTTGATTAAAGAATTTTCTGTCACCATCATCTTCATCGAATCAAGTTGACCCGCTGTGACTTTTAGCTCTGACTCGGGTGACATTTCTAAAGAGTAAAATGAAGCATTTCTGACACTTCTGTATGCTCATTATTTCTTGCATGTTAACTGCTACACTGCCCAGTCACTGCAAGTGGGTACAGACTGGCTGGACCAAAGAGTCTCACTCTTAGATGGGCAAAATGAAGAGGTCTATATAAGTCCCACAGCTACATCAAGCCTTCAGAGAGATGTATAGGGTGATATACAGGCATGCACTGGCCCTGATTTATCAAGCTTCATGTACTACATTCATAGATTGAAGACCAAACATTTTTTGGGAGATTTTGTTGACAACTTTAAACCGTATTTTTTGCTAGAAAATTACTTATAACCACCAAACATTTTATATATATATACAATTAAGTCCATATACAGTGAGGAATAGAAGTATTTGGACACCCTGCGATTTTGCAAGTTCTCCCACTTAGAAATCATGGAGGGGTCTGAAATTCACATTGTAGGTGCATTCCCACTCTGAGAGACAGAATTTAAAAAAAAATTCAGGAAATCACATTGTATGATTTTTAAAGAATTTATTTGTCTTGCACTGCTGAACATAAGTATTTGAACACCTAAGAAACAGCAAGAATTCTGGCTCTCAAAGACCTGTTACTGTGCCTTTAAAAAGTCCACCTCTACTCCACTCATTCATCTAACTTAGTAGCACCTGTCTGAGCTCTTTAAAGACACCTGTCCACCCCACAGTCAGTCAGACGCCAACTACTACCATGGGTAAGACCAAAGAGCTGTCAAAAGACACCAGAGACAAAATTGTGGACCTCCACAAGGCTGGAAAGGGCTACACGGCAATTGCCAAGCAGCTTGGTGAAAATAGATCAACTTTTGGAGCAATTGTAAGAAAATGGAAGAGGCTAAAGACGACTGTCAGTCTCCCTCGGACTGGGGCTCCATGCAAAATCTCACCTCGTGGGGTATCACTGATGATAAAAAAGGTGAGGAATCAGCCCAGAACTACAAGGGAGGAGCTGGTCAATGACATGAAGAGAGCTGGGACCACAATTTCAAAGGTCACTGTTGGTAGAACACTACACCGCCATGGTTTCAAATCATACATTGCACGGAAGGTTCCCCTGCTCAAGTCATCACATGTCCAGGCCCGTCTGAAGGTTCCCCTGCTCAAGTCATCACATGTCCAGGCCCGTCTGACGTTTGCCAATGACCATCTGGATGATCCAGAGGAGGCATGGGAGAAAGTCATGTGGTCAGATGAGACCAAAGTAGAACGTTTTGGTCTAAACTTCACTCGTCGTGTTTGGAGGAAAAAGAAGGATGAGTTGCATCCCAAGAACACCATCCCTACTGTCAAGCATGGGGGTGGTAACGTCATGCTTTGGGGGTGCTTTTCTGCGAAGGGGACAGGACGACTGCATTGTATTAAGGAGAGGATGAATGGGGCCATTTATTGTGAGATTTTAAGCAACAACCTCCTTCCCTCAGTCAGAGCATTGAAGATGGGTCTTGGCTGGGTCTTCCAACATGACAACTACCCGAAGCACACAGCCAGGATAACCAAGGAGTGGCTCCGTAAGAAGCATATCAAGGTTCTGGAGTGGCCTAGCCAGTCTCCAGACCTAAATCCAATAGAACATCTTTGGAGGGAGCTGAAACTCCATGTTGCTCAGCAACAGCCCCGAAACCTGACAGATCTAGAGGAGATCTATGTGGAGGAGTGGGCCAAAATCCCTGTTGCAGTGCAAACCTGGTCAAGAACTACAGGAAACATCTGACCTCTGTAATTGCAAACAAAGGCTTCTGTACCAAATATTAACACGGATCTTCTCAGGGGTTCAAATACTTCTGTTCAGCAGTGCAAGACAAATTCTTTACAAATCATACAATGTGATTTCCTGAATTTTTGTCTTTCAAAGTGGAAATGCACCTACAATGTGAATTTCAGACCCCTCCATGATTTCTAAGTGGGAGAACTTGCAATCGCAGGGTGTTCAAATACTTCTGTTCCTCACTGTATATTTGGACACAGGCACAATTTCAAATTTTTTCAGGTATTCACCGAAACATATTCAAGATATAGTTCTATAATGGATATGGGCTGAAAGTACAAACTCTCAGGTTTAATTTGAGGGTATGTACATCCAAATTGGAGGAAGGGTTTAGGAATTACAGCTCTCAAGAGTAGCCATCCACCCTTTTTCAATGGACCAAAAGTAATTGGACAATTGAATCAAAAGCTGTGTCATGGCCAGGTGTGGGCTATTCCTTCGTTATTTGTTCATCAATGAAGCAGGTAGAAGGTCTGGAGTTGATTCTAAGTGTGGTATTTGCATTTAGAATCTATGGCTGTGAACCTACATCATGCGTTCAAAGGATCTGTCCATGGTGAGCTCAGCAACATAAAAAGTAGAGATGAGCGAAGAAATGAAAAATTCGATTCGACTGATTCGGCGAATTCGTGGACAATATTCGATTCGAGTCGAATAAATTCGCTGTGAATTTAACTTAAAAAAGGGTGTTTCTAGGCTTCAGAGAGACTTAATATTAGTGCAGAACACTGTACCTTTAATTTAAATGCCCTTGGAGTCTGCTGGGGAAGAGAAATAATACTGTCTGTCAGTATGACATGCAGATGAGTGCCGTCGATCTTAGAATCACTGCACACTTCACTCCTTTGGCCAGTCACGGGGCCAAAACCAGTGTTTGGAGCCACAGTGTGGCGGTGGAGGCAGCAGCAATGGGAGGCCATACAGCAACCTATGACAAAATGGAAACCAGCAGGAGCGTGAGGAGACCTGAAAGTGGCACATGGCAGAGTGGGAGCAATGGGAGGCGGTACAGGGACCCAGGTCACACTATGGGCCCAGCAGCAGCGTGACCAGGCGGTACGGGGGCCCATGGCCGATATGGGGCTTGGTGGCACCTATGGAAGGCCTGTAATCTGCCAGCAACCTATGACAAAATGGACAACCGCAGGAGTGTGAGGAGATTTCAAAGTGGCACATGGCAGAGTGGAAGCAATGGAAGGCCGTACAGGGACCCAGGTCACACTGTGGGACCAGCATCAGCGTGAACAGGCGGTACGGGGGCCCATGGCCGATTTGACCTCATTCATCCCATAGTCCTGCCGACTCACGAATAGCGTGGCCTCCTCAAAGGGCCTGAGCAAGCGCAGGTGTCACACATGAGCTGCCAATGGCTGACATCTAAGTTACACAGGGAGTACCTTTATCCGCTTTTAACATCAGGAAATCTGTGATGGCCTTTAGCTGTTCGTAAAGGCGGTCTAACATATGTAGGGTTGAATTCCACCTTGTTGCAACGTCACAGCATGAGGAGTCGGTACGGGGGCCCATGGCAGATTACATGTCTGGCAGCAGCTATGTGAGGCCCGTAATCTGCCTGCACCCTATGTCAAAAAATTTAACACACCAGCAGTGTGAAGAGACCTGAAAGTGGCACATGGCAGCAGAGTGTGGCGATGGAGACAGCAGCAATGGGAGGCCGTACAGGGACCCATGAGAGACTCTGGACTTGGCAGCAGCATGAGGAGGCGGTATATAGGGGCCCATGGCAGATTAGGGGCCTGGCAGCAGCTATGTGAGGCCCGTAATCTGCCTGCACCCTATGTCAAAAAATTTAACACACCAGCAGTGTGAAGAGACCTGAAAGTGGCACATGGCAGCAGAGTGTGGCGATGGAGACAGCAGCAATGGGAGGCCATACAGGGACCCATGACAGACTCTGGACTTGGCAGCAGCATGAGGAGGCGGTATATAGGGGCCCATGGCAGATTAGGGGCCTGGCAGCAGCTATGTGAGGCCCGTAATCTGCCTGCACCCTATGTCAAAAAATGTAACACACCAGCAGTGTGTGAGGAGACCTGAAAGTGGCACATGGCAGAGTGGGAGCAATGGGAGGCGGTACAGGGACCCAGGTCACACTATGGGCCCAGCAGCAGCGTGACCAGGCGGTACGGGGGCCCATGGCCGATATGGGGCTTGGTGGCACCTATGGAAGGCCTGTAATCTGCCAGCAACCTATGACAAAATGGACAACCGCAGGAGTGTGAGGAGATTTCAAAGTGGCACATGGCAGAGTGGAAGCAATGGAAGGCCGTACAGGGACCCAGGTCACACTGTGGGACCAGCATCAGCGTGAACAGGCGGTACGGGGGCCCATGGCCGATTTGACCTCATTCATCCCATAGTCCTGCCGACTCACGAATAGCGTGGCCTCCTCAAAGGGCCTGAGCAAGCGCAGGTGTCACACATGAGCTGCCAATGGCTGACATCTAAGTTACACAGGGAGTACCTTTATCCGCTTTTAACATCAGGAAATCTGTGATGGCCTTTAGCTGTTCGTAAAGGCGGTCTAACATATGTAGGGTTGAATTCCACCTTGTTGCAACGTCACAGCATGAGGAGTCGGTACGGGGGCCCATGGCAGATTACATGTCTGGCAGCAGCTATGTGAGGCCCGTAATCTGCCTGCACCCTATGTCAAAAAATTTAACACACCAGCAGTGTGAAGAGACCTGAAAGTGGCACATGGCAGCAGAGTGTGGCGATGGAGACAGCAGCAATGGGAGGCCGTACAGGGACCCATGAGAGACTCTGGACTTGGCAGCAGCATGAGGAGGCGGTATATAGGGGCCCATGGCAGATTAGGGGCCTGGCAGCAGCTATGTGAGGCCCGTAATCTGCCTGCACCCTATGTCAAAAAATTTAACACACCAGCAGTGTGAAGAGACCTGAAAGTGGCACATGGCAGCAGAGTGTGGCGATGGAGACAGCAGCAATGGGAGGCCATACAGGGACCCATGACAGACTCTGGACTTGGCAGCAGCATGAGGAGGCGGTATATAGGGGCCCATGGCAGATTAGGGGCCTGGCAGCAGCTATGTGAGGCCCGTAATCTGCCTGCACCCTATGTCAAAAAATGTAACACACCAGCAGTGTGTGAGGAGACCTGAAAGTGGCACATGGCAGAGTGTGGCGATGGAGACAGCAGCAATGGGAGGCCGTACAGGGACCCATGAGAGACTCTGGACCTGGCAGCAGCATGAGGAAGCGGTATATAGGGGCCTATGGCAGATTAGGGGCCTGGCAGCAGCTATAGGAGGCCCATAATCTGCCAGCACCCTATGTCAAAAAATTCTACACACCAGCAGTGTGTGAGGAGACCTGAAAGTGGCACATGGCAGAGTGTGGCGATGGAGACAGCAGCAATGGGAGGCCGTACAGGGACCCATGAGAGACTCTGGACCTGGCAGCAGCATGAGGAGGCGGTATATAGGGGCCTATGGCAGATTAGGGGCCTGGCAGCAGCTATAGGAGGCCCATAATCTGCCAGCACCCTATGTCAAAAAATTCTACACACCAGCAGTGTGAGGAGACCTGAAAGTGGCACATGGCAGCAGAGTGTGGCGATGGAGACAGCAGCAATGGGAGGCCGTACAGGGACCCATGACAGACTCTAGACTTGGCAGCAGCATGAGGAGGCGGTATATAGGGGCCCATGGCAGATTAGGGGCCTGGCAGCAGCTATGTGAGGCCCGTAATCTGCCTGCACCCTATGTCAAAAAATTTAACACACCAGCAGTGTGAAGAGACCTGAAAGTGGCACATGGCAGCAGAGTGTGGCGATGGAGACAGCAGCAATGGGAGGCCATACAGGGACCCATGACAGACTCTGGACTTGGCAGCAGCATGAGGAGGCGGTATATAGGGGCCCATGGCAGATTAGGGGCCTGGCAGCAGCTATGTGAGGCCCGTAATCTGCCTGCACCCTATGTCAAAAAATTTAACACACCAGCAGTGTGAAGAGACCTGAAAGTGGCACATGGCAGCAGAGTGTGGCGATGGAGACAGCAGCAATGGGAGGCCGTACAGGGACCCATGAGAGACTCTGGACTTGGCAGCAGCATGAGGAGGCGGTATATAGGGGCCTATGGCAGATTAGGGGCCTGGCAGCAGCTATGTGAGGCCCGTAATCTGCCTGCACCCTATGTCAAAAAATTTAACACACCAGCAGTGTGAAGAGACCTGAAAGTGGCACATGGCAGCAGAGTGTGGCGATGGAGACAGCAGCAATGGGAGGCCATACAGGGACCCATGACAGACTCTGGACTTGGCAGCAGCATGAGGAGGCGGTATATAGGGGCCCATGGCAGATTAGGGGCCTGGCAGCAGCTATGTGAGGCCCGTAATCTGCCTGCACCCTATGTCAAAAAATTTAACACACCAGCAGTGTGAAGAGACCTGAAAGTGGCACATGGCAGCAGAGTGTGGCGATGGAGACAGCAGCAATGGGAGGCCGTACAGGGACCCATGAGAGACTCTGGACTTGGCAGCAGCATGAGGAGGCGGTATATAGGGGCCCATGGCAGATTAGGGGCCTGGCAGCAGCTATGTGAGGCCCGTAATCTGCCTGCACCCTATGTCAAAAAATGTAACACACCAGCAGTGTGTGAGGAGACCTGAAAGTGGCACATGGCAGAGTGTGGCGATGGAGACAGCAGCAATGGGAGGCCGTACAGGGACCCATGAGAGACTCTGGACCTGGCAGCAGCATGAGGAGGCGGTATATAGGGGCCTATGGCAGATTAGGGGCCTGGCAGCAGCTATAGGAGGCCCATAATCTGCCAGCACCCTATGTCAAAAAATTCTACACACCAGCAGTGTGAGGAGACCTGAAAGTGGCACATGGCAGCAGAGTGTGGCGATGGAGACAGCAGCAATGGGAGGCCGTACAGGGACCCATGACAGACTCTAGACTTGGCAGCAGCATGAGGAGGCGGTATATAGGGGCCCATGGCAGATTAGGGGCCTGGCAGCAGCTATGTGAGGCCCGTAATCTGCCTGCACCCTATGTCAAAAAATTTAACACACCAGCAGTGTGAAGAGACCTGAAAGTGGCACATGGCAGCAGAGTGTGGCGATGGAGACAGCAGCAATGGGAGGCCATACAGGGACCCATGACAGACTCTGGACTTGGCAGCAGCATGAGGAGGCGGTATATAGGGGCCCATGGCAGATTAGGGGCCTGGCAGCAGCTATGTGAGGCCCGTAATCTGCCTGCACCCTATGTCAAAAAATTTAACACACCAGCAGTGTGAAGAGACCTGAAAGTGGCACATGGCAGCAGAGTGTGGCGATGGAGACAGCAGCAATGGGAGGCCGTACAGGGACCCATGAGAGACTCTGGACTTGGCAGCAGCATGAGGAGGCGGTATATAGGGGCCCATGGCAGATTAGGGGCCTGGCAGCAGCTATGTGAGGCCCGTAATCTGCCTGCACCCTATGTCAAAAAATTTAACACACCAGCAGTGTGAAGAGACCTGAAAGTGGCACATGGCAGCAGAGTGTGGCGATGGAGACAGCAGCAATGGGAGGCCATACAGGGACCCATGACAGACTCTGGACTTGGCAGCAGCATGAGGAGGCGGTATATAGGGGCCCATGGCAGATTAGGGGCCTGGCAGCAGCTATGTGAGGCCCGTAATCTGCCTGCACCTTATGTCAAAAAATTTAACACACCAGCAGTGTGAAGAGACCTGAAAGTGGCACATGGCAGCAGAGTGTGGCGATGGAGACAGCAGCAATGGGAGGCCGTACAGGGACCCATGAGAGACTCTGGACTTGGCAGCAGCATGAGGAGGCGGTATATAGGGGCCCATGGCAGATTAGGGGCCTGGCAGCAGCTATGTGAGGCCCGTAATCTGCCTGCACCCTATGTCAAAAAATTTAACACACCAGCAGTGTGAAGAGACCTGAAAGTGGCACATGGCAGCAGAGTGTGGCGATGGAGACAGCAGCAATGGGAGGCCATACAGGGACCCATGACAGACTCTGGACTTGGCAGCAGCATGAGGAGGCGGTATATAGGGGCCCATGGCAGATTAGGGGCCTGGCAGCAGCTATGTGAGGCCCATAATCTGCCAGCACCCTATGTCAAAAAATTCTACACACCAGCAGTGTGTGAGGAGACCTGAAAGTGGCACATGGCAGAGTGTGGCGATGGAGACAGCAGCAATGGGAGGCCGTACAGGGACCCATGAGAGACTCTGGACCTGGCAGCAGCATGAGGAGGCGGTATATAGGGGCCTATGGCAGATTAGGGGCCTGGCAGCAGCTATAGGAGGCCCATAATCTGCCAGCACCCTATGTCAAAAAATTCTACACACCAGCAGTGTGAGGAGACCTGAAAGTGGCACATGGCAGCAGAGTGTGGCGATGGAGACAGCAGCAATGGGAGGCCGTACAGGGACCCATGACAGACTCTAGACTTGGCAGCAGCATGAGGAGGCGGTATATAGGGGCCCATGGCAGATTAGGGGCCTGGCAGCAGCTATGTGAGGCCCGTAATCTGCCTGCACCCTATGTCAAAAAATTTAACACACCAGCAGTGTGAAGAGACCTGAAAGTGGCACATGGCAGCAGAGTGTGGCGATGGAGACAGCAGCAATGGGAGGCCATACAGGGACCCATGACAGACTCTGGACTTGGCAGCAGCATGAGGAGGCGGTATATAGGGGCCTATGGCAGATTAGGGGCCTGGCAGCAGCTATAGGAGGCCCGTAATCTGCCAGCACCCTATGTCAAAAAATTAAACACACCAGCAGTGTGAGGAGACCTGAAAGTGGCACATGTTTGAGGCATGATTCATGGCGGATTTAGTCAGTTGTGTCAGGAACTGGTGGTTTGAAATCCAGACTAATCCACGCCTGATTCATTTTCACAAACGTGAGTCTCTCCACACTTTGGGTGGACAGTCGTGTCCTCCGCGGAGTTACAATACCTCCTGCCGCACTAAACACGCGCTCCGATGCCACGCTACTGGCCGGGCATGACAGCCTTTCAAGGGCAAATTCAGCTAGTTGGGGCCAAAGGTCAAGTTTCGTTGCCCAGTAGTCAAGGGGATTGTCTACCTCGGTTGGCAGGGTGCTGTCCAAGTAGGCCCAAGCCTGTTGTTTGAGCTCCTGCTCCAGGTCCACCTGATGCTGCTGCTGCTGCTGCGGCTGGTTAGTAGTTTCCTCACTGCGCTGGTGAAGAAAGCTACTCATCATCGACTGCAGACTGAGGCAGCCGCTGCTGGTGGAGCTGCCACTGCTCCTACCACCCCACCCCTCCCCTGCTGCCATGCCAGCGGAACGCGAGCGCACAGGGCCCACAGTGTCTGAGGATGGACGTTGGCGCACAAAGGCAGAGACCAACTGACTACATAGGTGGTTTTTATAGTACGTAATTTTGGCCTCCCTCTCAGCAGGTGTGAAAAAGGCCACCATTTTGGACCGGTAGCGAGGGTCCAACAAGGTGGACAGCCAAAAGTCATCCCTCTGTCTGATGGTTATTATTCGGCTGTCGCTACGCAAGCAACCGAGCATGCTATGGGCCATTTGTGCCAAGGAATGCGAGGGACTCCCTGCCTCCATCTCCACAGCATACTGCCACGGTGCGTCTGGGTCCTCTGTCTCCTCCTCCTCCTCCTCTACCAGATGCTCCTGCTCCTCCACTCCTGTCCGCTGAGTGGAAAAACCACCCATTTCACTCAATAATTCCTGAGCACAAATGTCCTCCTCTACCTCCTCCTCTTCTTCCTGTCCTGCCCCCACAGGGGTCATGTGGCGTTGAGATCTGTGCGCCACGTCTACCGCACCCTGACCAGCCATTGTTAACAGCATTTGTTCCAGGACGTGCAACAGAGGAATGACGTCGTTCATCCCATAGTCCTGCCGACTCACGAATAGCGTGGCCTCCTCAAAGGGCCTGAGCAAGCGGCAGGTGTCACGCATGAGCTGCCAATGGCTGACATCTAAGTTACACAGGGGAGTACCTTTATCCGCTTGTAACATCAGGAAATCGGTGATGGCCTTTCGCTGCTCGTAAAGGCGGTCTAACATGTGTAGGGTTGAATTCCACCTTGTTGCAACGTCGCAGATCAGGCGATGCTGTGGAATTCCGTTCTGACGCTGCAGCTCAATGAGGGTGTTCTTTGCGGTGTAGGAATGGCTGAAATGCATGCACAGTTTACGTGACATTTTAAGGATGTCTTGCAGTGGGATGGTGGATTTTAGGAACCGCTTGACAACCAGATTGAACACGTGAGCCATGCATGGCGCATGGCACAACCTTCCTTGACGCAGAGCAGACACCATGTTCTTTCCGTTGTCAGTCAACATGGTTCCGATTTTTAGTTTGCGCGGAGACAGCCATCTGTCGATTTCTCTGTTCATTACACTCAGCAGTTCCTCCCCTGTGTGACTACGTTCGCCAAGGCATACCAGGTGCAGCACAGCGTGACACCGTTGCGCCCTGCACATGTGATATGCCGGTCGGGTAATGGGACTTGGCACGGGGGTGGCGGCTGAGGACACGGCGGAAAAAGAGGTGGTAGAGGCGGACATGCTTGCTGGACCAAGGACGTGCAAACGTGGAGGCAAAAGCGTCGTGACCTGTCCAAGTTGCTGGTGCGGCTGTGCCGGCACCACGTTCACCCAGTGGGCCGTAAATGACATGTACTGTCCCTGACCGTAGTTACAGCTCCACACGTCGGCGCTGCCGTGCACTTTGGCAGAGACCGACATGCTCAAAGACTGGCCCACCATCTCTTCTACATGTGAATGCAGGGCTGGCACTGCCTTTTGGGCAAAGAAATGACGGCTTGGCACTCTCCACCGCGGCGCGGCACAAGCCATCATTTCTCGGAAAGGTGCTGAGTCCACCAGTTGGAAAGGGAGGGACTGCAGCACCAGCAACTTGGACAGGAGGACGTTCAGCTTTTGCACCGTCGGGTGCGTGCTCGCAAACTGTTGTCTCTTGGATACGGATTCCAAGAAAGACTGTTGACGGAATCCGAGAAGAGGAGTAGCAGGAGAAGGAGCATCTGAACGAGCGGAAGATGCCAATGAGCGACAACTCCCCTCAGCAGAGGTGTTGGAGCCTTGACTGGCTGATAGAGGGCGATTGACGACGTCGGGTGACGGAGCAAGTAACGGAGCGGGTGATGGAGCGGGGGCTGGGGCAGGCAGAACCGCCGTATGTTTATCACGGTTTTCCCAGGCCACCGAATGGTGACGCTGCATATGCTGACGCAACGCTGTAGTCCCAACATGGGCCCCCTGGCCACGCTTGCATTTCTGGCCACATAGTCGACATACGGCTACGTTTACTTCCTCGGGCGGCTTGAGGAAAAATTGCCACACCACCGAGTAGGAAACTTTGCCCCCGCTACTCTTCACTGGCTGACTGCTACTTCCTCCGTGCGCAACGGCACCACTACTGGCCGTGGTGGTAGGCTGCAGTGGAGCTGGTGCTCTACTCCGTGGACGTTTGGCTCCACTGACACTGATGCGACCCTGCTGCTGTCTCCTGGGCAACCCACCGACTGTTTTGCTCGCTGCCAAGCTGCCACCCTCTTCTCCTGATGATGCGGAAGAAATTGCCTGATGACGACGAGGCTGCCAAGTGCGATCAACCTCCTCATCATCAAGTAGGGTCTCCGCCTCACTACTAGCCCCCTCGGCTGCGTCTGGGTCAGGAGACAGACCTGTCTCTAGACCGGCTACCGAGCCACTCTCCTCGCCAGTACTTGTTCGCTTGGCTGCTGAAAAGGCCGATGTCTCCCCCCGTTCCTGACCGCCCTCTGTTAGCTCTTCCTCACTGTACAGTGGGGCTGAGCCCACAGCATGCGATACTTCGCTTGGTGAGGGAACAGCAAAGGACAGGGGCAGGTAGAGGACACGTGATTTCAGTGGGCTTGGTCCCGGGCCATGCCAACTAACGGTTGTGTCTGACGTACCCACCGACCGTTGGCTGTAGGTGTCAGAGGTGACCTGGGAAGAGGAAGACGACCGAGCCAACCAATCAATGACGGCAGGGTTGTCGGTGGAGACACGACCGCTGGATGACACCGGGAGCACTGGCCTCTGGCTGCGAATACTGCTGCCTCGACCCCTTCCTCTGCTGCCACGTCTGCTCGCTCCTAAAACATTGCCTCCTCTGCCACTCCTCTGCATGTTGTCTGACATACTATTTAATTCAACGATTAGGTGTCCCTGAGTAACAATTCTCTGGCACTCAGTAACAATTCTGTCTGTCCCTGAGTATGAATTCTGTGGCCCTGAGTAACAATTCTGTGTCTGTGCGAGTAACAATTCTGTGTCTGTGCAAGTAACAATTTTGTGTCTGTGCGAGTAACAAATCTCTGGCACTCAGTAACAATTCTGTCTGTCCCTGAGTAACAATTCTCTGGCACTCAGTAACAATTCTGTCTGTCCCTGAGTAACAATTCTCTGGCACTCAGTAACAATTCTGTCTGTCCCTGAGTATGAATTCTGTGGCCCTGAGTAACAATTCTGTGTCTGTGCGAGTAACAATTCTGTGTCTGTGCAAGTAACAATTTTGTGTCTGTGCGAGTAACAATTCTCTGGCACTCAGTAACAATTCTGTCTGTCCCTGAGTAACAATTCTCTGGCACTCAGTAACAATTCTGTCTGTCCCTGAGTATGAATTCTGTGGCCCTGAGTAACAATTCTGTGTCTGTGCGAGTAACAATTCTGTGTCTGTGCAAGTAACAATTTTGTGTCTGTGCGAGTAACAAATCTCTGGCACTCAGTAACAATTCTGTCTGTCCCTGAGTAACAATTCTCTGGCACTCAGTAACAATTCTGTCTGTCCCTGAGTAACAATTCTCTGGCACTCAGTAACAATTCTGTCTGTCCCTGAGTATGAATTCTGTGGCCCTGAGTAACAATTCTGTGTCTGTGCGAGTAACAATTCTGTGTCTGTGCAAGTAACAATTTTGTGTCTGTGCGAGTAACAATTCTCTGGCACTCAGTAACAATTCTGTCTGTCCCTGAGTAACAATTCTCTGGCACTCAGTAACAATTCTGTCTGTCCCTGAGTAACAATTCTCTGGCACTCAGTAACAATTCTGTCTGTCCCTGAGTAACAATTCTCTGGCACTCAGTAACAATTCTGTCTGTCCCTGAGTATGAATTCTGTGGCCCTGAGTAACAATTCTGTGTCTGTGCGAGTAACAATTCTGTGTCTGTGCAAGTAACAATTTTGTGTCTGTGCGAGTAACAAATCTCTGGCACTCAGTAACAATTCTGTCTGTCCCTGAGTAACAATTCTCTGGCACTCAGTAACAATTCTGTCTGTCCCTGAGTAACAATTCTCTGGCACTCAGTAACAATTCTGTCTGTCCCTGAGTATGAATTCTGTGGCCCTGAGTAACAATTCTGTGTCTGTGCGAGTAACAATTCTGTGTCTGTGCAAGTAACAATTTTGTGTCTGTGCGAGTAACAATTCTCTGGCACTCAGTAACAATTCTGTCTGTCCCTGAGTAACAATTCTCTGGCACTCAGTAACAATTCTGTCTGTCCCTGAGTAACAATTCTCTGGCACTCAGTAACAATTCTGTCTGTCCCTGAGTAACAATTCTCTGGCACTCAGTAACAATTCTGTCTGTCCCTGAGTAACAATTCTCTGGCACTCAGTAACAATTCTGTCTGTCCCTGAGTATGAATTCTGTGGCCCTGAGTAACAATTCTGTGTCTGTGCGAGTAACAATTCTGTGTCTGTGCAAGTAACAATTTTGTGTCTGTGCGAGTAACAATTCTCTGGCACTCAGTAACAATTCTGTCTGTCCCTGAGTAACAATTCTCTGGCACTCAGTAACAATTCTGTCTGTCCCTGAGTAACAATTCTCTGGCACTCAGTAACAATTCTGTCTGTCCCTGAGTATGAATTCTGTGGCCCTGAGTAACAATTCTGTGTCTGTGCGAGTAACAATTCTGTGTCTGTGCAAGTAACAATTTTGTGTCTGTGCGAGTAACAATTCTCTGGCACTCAGTAACAATTCTGTCTGTCCCTGAGTAACAATTCTCTGGCACTCAGTAACAATTCTGTCTGTCCCTGAGTAACAATTCTCTGGCACTCAGTAACAATTCTGTCTATCCCTGAGTATGAATTCTGTGGCCCTGAGTAACAATTCTGTGTCTGTGCGAGTAACAATTCTGTGTCTGTGCAAGTAACAATTTTGTGTCTGTGCGAGTAACAATTCTCTGGCACTCAGTAACAATTCTGTCTGTCCCTGAGTAACAATTCTCTGGCACTCAGTAACAATTCTGTCTGTCCCTGAGTAACAATTCTCTGGCACTCAGTAACAATTCTGTCTGTCCCTGAGTAACAATTCTCTGGCACTCAGTAACAATTCTGTCTGTCCCTGAGTAACAATTCTCTGGCACTCAGTAACAATTCTGTCTGTCCCTGAGTAACAATTCTGTCTGTCCCTGAGAATGAATTCTGTGGCCCTAAGAATTCTCTGGCACTCAGTAACAATTCTGTCTGTCCCTGAGTAACAATTCTCTGGCACTCAGTAACAATTCTGTCTGTCCCTGAGTAAAAATTCTGTGGCCCTAATAACGTTTCTGTGGCCCTAAGTAACAATTCTCTGGCACTGAGTAACAATTCTGTCTGTCCCTGAGTATGAATTCTGTGGCCCTAACTAGCGTTTCTTTGTCCCTAAATAACGATTCTGTGGCCCTCATTAACAAGTCTGTGTCCCTGAGTAATGGTTCTCTGTCCCTAAGTAACTTCTCTCTGTCCCCAATTCTCGTTTCTGTGGCCCTAACTCTGTCCCTGTCCCTAGTACAGAGCGGTCTGCCTCTGTTCAATGACTGCAGGCAAATGAAGATTTCCAAAATGGCCGCTATATATACCTCGACCATTACACAGTGCTGGCTGGCTGGCTGCTGATTGGCTGATGCGATCACATGTCGTTGAGGAATGCATTATGGGGCAGCGCGCCTTGTCTGCGCGCCTTCCCCGACATCCCCGCTCCGTCGCCGCACATGTCAGCCGCCATTTTCGGAAAAATTTCGATTCGCGCGTCCGAATTAGGCTGTTTTTCGGATTCGGCACGAATCGAAATTTTTCCGATATTCGACTCGAATTCCACTTCGGATGCTTCGATTCGCTCATCTCTAATAAAAAGGCATGGACATCCATAGAAGACAACAGTAGTGGATGATCGCAGGATTCTCTCTATGGTAAAGGAAAACCCATTCACAACATCCAGACAAGTGAAGGACACTCTCCAGGAGGTGGACGTATCATTGTCAAAGTCTACAATCAAGAGAAGACTTCATGAGAGCAAATACAGACGGTTTACCACAAGGTGCAAACCATTCATAAGCCTGAAGAATAGAAAAGCCAGATTAGACTTTGCCAAAAAACATCTAAAAAAGCCAGACCAGTTCTGGAAAAGCATTCTTTGGATGGATGAATCTAAGATGAATCTGTACCAGAATGACAGGAAGAAAAATGTGTGGAGAAGGCTTGGAACAGCTCATGATCCAAAGCACACAACATCATCTGTAAAACATGGTGGAGGCAGTGTGATGACATGGGCATGCGTGGCTTCCAGTGGCACTGGGTCATTGGTGTGTATTGAGGATGTGACAGAAGACAGAAGCAGCCGGATGAATTCTGCAGTGTTTACAGATATACTGTCAGCCCAGATTCAGCCAAATGCAGCAAAGGTGATTGGACGGCACTTCACAGTACAGATGGACAATGATCCAAAACACACTGCAAAAGTAACCCAGGAGCTTTTGAAGGAAAAGAAATGGAATATTCTGCAATGGCCATGTCAATCACCTGATCTCAACCCCGTTGAGCATGCATTTCACTTGCTGAAGGCAAAACTAAAGACAGGAAGACCCACAAACAAAGAATAACTGAATACAGCTGCAGTTAGAGCCTGGCAAAGCATCAGAAAGGAGGAAACCCAGTCTTTGGTCATGTCCATGGGTTCCAGACTTCAAGCAAAGCATCAGAAAGGAGGAAACCCAGTCTTTGGTAATGTCCATGGGTTCCAGACTTCAGGCAGTCATTGCCAGTAAAGGATTCTCAACAAAATATTACAAATTAACATTTTATTTATGATTCTATTCAATTGTCCAAATACATTTGAGCCCCTGAAAATGGAGGGACTGAGTATAAAAATGGTTGTAGTTCTTACAATTTGTACATGATATTTATGTTCAACCCCTTGAATTAAAGATGAAAGTCTGCTCTTCAAATTAATTTGGATTGTTTCATTTTAATTTATTCTGGTGGCATACTGAGCCAAAAGTATGAAAATTGTGCCTGTGTCCAAATATATATGGACCTAACTGTGTATGTATGTATGTACCGTATTTTTCGCTCTATTAGACGCACCTGACCATAAGATGCACCTAGGTTTTAGAGGCGAAAAACAAGAAAAAAAATATTCTGAACCAATGGACTGCAGACATAGTACAGGAAATGACCAGAGACTGCAGACACAGTACAGGAGATGACCAGAGACTGCAGACACAGTACAGGAGATGATCAGAGACTGCAGACACAGTAGAGGAGATGACCAGAGACTGCAGACACAGTACAGGGGATGACCAGAGACTGCGGACACAGTACAGGGGATGACCAGAGACTGCGGACACAGTACAGGGGATGATCAGAGACTGCGGACACAGTACAGGGGATGACCAGAGACTGCGGACACAGTACAGGGGATGACCAGAGACTGCGGACACAGTACAGGGGATGACCAGAGACTGCGGACACAGTACAGAATATGACCAGAGACTGCGGACACAGTACAGGAGATGACCAGAGACTGCGGACACAGTACAGGAGATGACCAGAGACTGCGGACACAGTACAGGGAATGACCAGAGACTGCGTACACAGTACAGGAGATGACCAGAGACTGCGGACACAGTACAGGAGATGACCAGAGACTGCGGACACAGTACAGGAGATGACCAGAGACTGCGGACACAGTACAGGAGATGACCAGAGACTGCGGACTCAGTACAGGAGATGACCAGAGACTGCGGACACAGTACAGGAGATGACCAGAGACTGCGGACAGTACAGGGAATGACCAGAGACTGCGGACACAGCACAGATGACCAGAGACTGCAGACAGTAAAGGAGATGACCAGAGACTGCGGACCTTTGGGGAGGGAAGGGGATCGGGTACCTGAATTTGACAGGTACCCGCTCCCACTTCCGCGGAGTTGTCCTTCTCTCTTCTTCCCGCACAGGCTTCTGTGACAGCCAGGTGCCCAATGCGCATGCGTGAGAAGCGCTGCGCTTTGTGAATGGCCCGGTGCCTTCTGGGACCTGTCATGTGTCCCAGAAGACACCGGACCATTCACAAAGCGCAGCAGTGGGCACCCGGCTGTCACAGAAGCCAGCGCGGGAAGACTGTACAGCGCTGGAGCGAGGAACAGGTAAGGTCCTGCAGGAGAGAAGAGCTGAGCGGCCGGCCCGGTATTCTGACATGGTGGCGGCAGAAATACCGGACCGGCCGCTTTATATTCTCTCCATAAGACGCACTGACATTTCCCCCCCTTTTTTTGGGGGGAAAAAAGGGTCTTATGGAGCGAAAAATATGGTATATATATATATATATATATATTTAGCAGAGACCCTAGAGAATGAAATGGTGATCGTCGTTGCAAATTTTTATGTCACATGGTATGTGTGCAGCTGTTTTTCAAATGCAATTTTTCAGGAAAAAAATACACTTTCGCAAAAAACTAAAACACTAAATTTTTTTGTAAAATATGAAAGAAGATGTTACAGAGAGTGAATAGATACCTAACATGTCACGGTTTAAAATTGCACATGCTTGCGGAATGGTGACAAACTACGGTACTTAATATTTTCCACAGGCGTCAAGGCAAGGAGGAGCTGGCCTGCATACTTAAGGGACCTTTGCTAATCCCCAAGCAGGAGGTTTGGCATGGGGCCAGGACAGCCCTTAAATATGATTGAGCCTGATCAGCAGAGTTCAGTGTTGGATGGAAGATGGAGGAAAGGTTGGAGTGTGGAGCCAGTTGGCAGCTTTTGGGCCCCCTTGCCTAGGGATTACCCTCAGGCAGCCGGGGGAATAGGAGGATTCATCTGGGATCTGAGGTGGTACAAGAGGGAGCTTTGGAGGCTCTTAAAGGAAAGACTATTTTTGGTCTTCATTTGTGTACAGTGTTGTCCTCAAGTTTGCAGTTCCCCAGGCATCCCAAACAACCCCATCCAAGGTATTAACCTCTTAATAAAATAAAAAAAAACAAGCTCAAGGACTATTTACTGACTTTGAGTACAAAGTGTGGAGGAAAATGCGTGTTGCCTGCCTGTGCAGAGCTTTGGGGGACCCAAAAAAACTCAGCGACTCCTAAGGGGTTGGTGGTACATACGTTTATCATATATCATTTTAGCATGCCTAAAAGAGGAACTTCAATTCTGCTACATTTGCAGGAGAGCTTGTTCTTTTGAAAAAAAAAAAAAACAGACTTACTGGCCAGATCACCAGGTAAAAATAAAAGAAAGAGAAAAAGAAAAAGAAAACGAATGCAGGCTAATTGGTAAGCTGCAATAAAATAAATGTTTGGCACCATCAAGGGCCATTGTCTAACCCAGTTGCCCATTAAAAGGCAGATCTTTCTCTTCTGTCTATGGGTCCCTTAAGTCAGAGGCTCATTGGATATCCAGAAATTCCAACACCAGTCAGTGATCCTCTATAATGAGAACAACGAGGCTAACAATTTCCCTCCATTTGCAGGCAGTAAGGTAGAATTCATTCTAATCTATTTCAATGTTTCATTTTCAGAATGATTCGCTCGTTCCTCTGCTTCCACCAGAAAGTTTTATTCCTATGATTGTCATATTCAAAAATGAAATTGCATTAGGCCATTATATTGAAGTACATAATATTGATTTATTATCATGCCTTTTAAAGTACAATATTACCATAGCTAAAGAAATGTAAATACAAATTATTTATTGTATCTGTAATTTTTTTTTTCTAGGCCTGCTTGCCAAGTCTATGAAGATCATGTAAAAGAGCGAATTTCAATTTATTGTCGGAAAATATACGGCGACGCAGAACAATGGAACGGTTTCTGAATATTTGATGGTGTTTGTTTAGAAGCCGATATATATATGAGATAGAGTCGACCAGATTGACAAGGAAAAAAATAATAAATGCAATTTTTTTTTTTTTGTCGTCAGCCCCAGCAGGGAAAAAAAAGAGGGTTATATTAAAAGATAAGTAATTCACGTTTGGAAGAGAAGTTTAAATATTTATGACAAGTCGGTTAAAACAGTATATTCGTTATTTTACCAGTATGATGTCATTTAAGAGTAGTGCTGAGTGCGTCAGAGTGCAGCTTTTCCAAGTGTCAGCGTGTCTCTTGGACCCAAGGTCATTGCTATGAGACCCCCAAGTGTCATGAGTTATTGTAGTAGGGCACTAAGGGGCAAAATGCCAGTGTCAGTGTGTCACTGCTCCTGGACCCAGAATACCCGCCCATTGCTATGAGACCCCCAAGTGTCAGTGTGTCACTGCTCCTGGACCCAGAATACCCGCCCATTGCTATGAGACCCCCAAGTGTCAGTGTGTCACTGCTCCTGGACCCAGAATACCCGCCCATTGCTATGAGACCCCCAAGTGTCAGTGTGTCACTGCTCCTGGACCCAGAATACCCAGCCATTGCTATGAGACCCCAAGTGTCAGTGTGTCACTGCTCCTGGACCCAGAATACCCAGCCATTGCTATGAGAACCCCAAGTGTCAGTGTGTCACTGCTCCTGGACCCAGAATACCCAGCCATTGCTATGAGACCCCAAGTGTCAGTGTGTCACTGCTCCTGGACCCAGAATACCCAGCCATTGCTATGAGAACCCCAAGTGTCAGTGTGTCACTGCTCCTGGACCCAGAATACCCGCCCATTGCTATGAGGCCCCCAAGTGTCAGTGTGTCACTGCTCCTGGACCCAGAATACCCGCCAATTGCTATGAGACCCCCAAGTGTCAGTGTGTCACTGCTCCTGGACCCAGAATACCCACCCATTGCTATGAGACCCCCAAGTGTCAGTGTGTCACTGCTCCGGGACCCAGAATACCCACCCATTGCTATGAGACCCCCAAGTGTCAGTGTGTCACTGCTCCTGGACCCAGAATACCCAGCCATTGCTATGAGACCCCCAAGTGTCAGTGTGTCACTGCTCCTGGACCCAGAATACCCGCCCATTGCTATGAGACCCCCAAGTGTCAGTGTGTCACTGCTCCTGGACCCAGAATTCCCGCCCATTGCTATGAGACCCCCAAGTGTCAGTGTGTCACTGCTCCTGGACCCAGAATACCCAGCCATTGCTATGAGACCCCAAGTGTCAGTGTGTCACTGCTCCTGGACCCAGAATACCCAGCCATTGCTATGAGAACCCCAAGTGTCAGTGTGTCACTGCTCCTGGACCCAGAATACCCGCCCATTGCTATGAGGCCCCCAAGTGTCAGTGTGTCACTGCTCCTGGACCCAGAATACCCGCCAATTGCTATGAGACCCCCAAGTGTCAGTGTGTCACTGCTCCTGGACCCAGAATACCCACCCATTGCTATGAGACCCCCAAGTGTCAGTGTGTCACTGCTCCGGGACCCAGAATACCCACCCATTGCTATGAGACCCCCAAGTGTCAGTGTGTCACTGCTCCTGGAGCCAGAATACCTGCCCATTCCTATGAGGCCCCCAAGTGTCAGTGTGTCACTGCTCCTGGACCCAGAATACCCGGCCATTGCTATGAGACCCCCAAGTGTCATTGTGTCACTGCTTCTGGACCCAGAATACCCGGCCATTGCTATGAGAACCCCAAGTGTCAGTGTGTCACTGCTTCTGGACCCAGAATACCCGCCCATTGCTATGAGACCCCCAAGTGTCAGTGTGTCATTGCTCCTGGACCCAGAATACCCGGCCATTGCTATGAGAACCCCAAGTGTCAGTGTGTCACTGCTCCTGGACCCAGAATACCCAGCCATTGCTATGAGAACCCCAAGTGTCAGTGTGTCACTGCTCCTGGACCCAGAATACCCGGCCATTGCTATGAGACCCCCAAGTGTCATTGAGTCACCACTTTCGGGCACCAAGTGTCAAAGTGCCATTGCTAGGATATCCCTCAGTGTCAGAGTGTTACCATTCTGGGGCACTAAGCGTCAAAGTGTTATTGCTATGAGACCCCCAAGTGTCAGTGTGTCACTTCTCCTGGATCCAGAATACCCAGCCATTGCTATGAGATCCCCCAAGTGTCATTAAGTCACCACTCTTGGGCAACAAGTGTCAAAGTGCCATTGCTAGGAGATCCCCCAGTGTCAGAGTATTACCATTCTGGGGCACTAAGCGTCAAAGTGCTATTGCTATGAGACCCCCAAGTGTCAGTGTGTCACTGCTCTTGGACCCAGAATACCCGGCCATTGCTATGAGACCCCCAAGTGTCATTGAGTCACCACTTTTAGGCACCAAGTGTCAAAGTGCCATTGCTAGGATATCCCCCAGTGTCAGAGTATTACCATTCTGGGGCACTAAGCATCAAAGTGTTATTGCTATGAGACCCCCAAGTGTCATTGTGTCACTTCTCCTGGATCCAGAATACACGGCCATTGCTATGAGATCCCCCAAGTGTCATTGAGTCACCACTCTCGAGCACCAAGTGTCAAAGTGCCATTGCTAGGAGATCCCCCAGTGTCAGAGTGTTACCATTCTGGGGCACTAATAATCAAAGTGCTATTGCTATGAGACCCCCAAGTGTCAGTGTGTCACTTCTCCTGGACCCAGAATACCCACCCATTGCTATGAGACCCCCAGGTGTCAGTGTGTCACTTCTCCTGGACCAAGAATACCTGGCCATTGCTATGAGACCCACAAGTGTCATTGAGTCACCACTTTCGGGCACCAAGTGTCAAAGTGCCATTGCTAGGAGATCCCCCAGTGTCAGAGTGTTACCATTCTGGGGCACTAATAGTCAAAGTGCTATTGCTATGAGACCCCCAAGTGTCAGTATGTCACTTCTCCTGGACCCAGAATACACGGCCATTGCTATGAGACCCCCAAGTGTCATTGAGTCACCACTCTTGGGCACCAAGTGTCAAAGTGCCATTGCTAGGATATCTCCCAGTGTCAGAGTGTTACCATTCTGGGGCACTAATAGTCAAAGTGTTATTGCTATGAGACCCTCAAGTGTCAGTGTGTCACTTCTCCTGGACCCAGAATACCCAGCCATTGCTATGAGACCCCCAAGTGTCATTGAGTCACCACTTTTGGGCACCAAGTGTCAAAGTGCCATTGCTTGGAGATCCCCCAGTGTCAGAGTGTTACCATTGTGGGGCACTAAGCGCCAGAGTGCTATTGCTATGAGACTCCCAAGTGTCAGTGTGTCACTTCTCCTGGACCCAGAATACCCGCCCATTGCTATGAGACCCCCAAGTGTCAGTGTGTCACTGCTCCGGGACCCAGAATACCCACCCATTGCTATGAGACCCCCAAGTGTCAGTGTGTCACTGCTCCTGGACCCAGAATACCCAGCCATTGCTATGAGACCCCCAAGTGTCAGTGTGTCACTGCTCCTGGACCCAGAATACCCGCCCATTGCTATGAGACCCCCAAGTGTCAGTGTGTCACTGCTCCTGGACCCAGAATTCCCGCCCATTGCTATGAGACCCCCAAGTGTCAGTGTGTCACTGCTCCTGGACCCAGAATACCCAGCCATTGCTATGAGACCCCAAGTGTCAGTGTGTCACTGCTCCTGGACCCAGAATACCCAGCCATTGCTATGAGAACCCCAAGTGTCAGTGTGTCACTGCTCCTGGACCCAGAATACCCGCCCATTGCTATGAGGCCCCCAAGTGTCAGTGTGTCACTGCTCCTGGACCCAGAATACCCGCCAATTGCTATGAGACCCCCAAGTGTCAGTGTGTCACTGCTCCTGGACCCAGAATACCCACCCATTGCTATGAGACCCCCAAGTGTCAGTGTGTCACTGCTCCGGGACCCAGAATACCCACCCATTGCTATGAGACCCCCAAGTGTCAGTGTGTCACTGCTCCTGGAGCCAGAATACCTGCCCATTCCTATGAGGCCCCCAAGTGTCAGTGTGTCACTGCTCCTGGACCCAGAATACCCGGCCATTGCTATGAGACCCCCAAGTGTCATTGTGTCACTGCTTCTGGACCCAGAATACCCGGCCATTGCTATGAGAACCCCAAGTGTCAGTGTGTCACTGCTTCTGGACCCAGAATACCCGCCCATTGCTATGAGACCCCCAAGTGTCAGTGTGTCATTGCTCCTGGACCCAGAATACCCGGCCATTGCTATGAGAACCCCAAGTGTCAGTGTGTCACTGCTCCTGGACCCAGAATACCCAGCCATTGCTATGAGAACCCCAAGTGTCAGTGTGTCACTGCTCCTGGACCCAGAATACCCGGCCATTGCTATGAGACCCCCAAGTGTCATTGAGTCACCACTTTCGGGCACCAAGTGTCAAAGTGCCATTGCTAGGATATCCCTCAGTGTCAGAGTGTTACCATTCTGGGGCACTAAGCGTCAAAGTGTTATTGCTATGAGACCCCCAAGTGTCAGTGTGTCACTTCTCCTGGATCCAGAATACCCAGCCATTGCTATGAGATCCCCCAAGTGTCATTAAGTCACCACTCTTGGGCAACAAGTGTCAAAGTGCCATTGCTAGGAGATCCCCCAGTGTCAGAGTATTACCATTCTGGGGCACTAAGCGTCAAAGTGCTATTGCTATGAGACCCCCAAGTGTCAGTGTGTCACTGCTCTTGGACCCAGAATACCCGGCCATTGCTATGAGACCCCCAAGTGTCATTGAGTCACCACTTTTAGGCACCAAGTGTCAAAGTGCCATTGCTAGGATATCCCCCAGTGTCAGAGTATTACCATTCTGGGGCACTAAGCATCAAAGTGTTATTGCTATGAGACCCCCAAGTGTCATTGTGTCACTTCTCCTGGATCCAGAATACACGGCCATTGCTATGAGATCCCCCAAGTGTCATTGAGTCACCACTCTCGAGCACCAAGTGTCAAAGTGCCATTGCTAGGAGATCCCCCAGTGTCAGAGTGTTACCATTCTGGGGCACTAATAATCAAAGTGCTATTGCTATGAGACCCCCAAGTGTCAGTGTGTCACTTCTCCTGGACCCAGAATACCCACCCATTGCTATGAGACCCCCAGGTGTCAGTGTGTCACTTCTCCTGGACCAAGAATACCTGGCCATTGCTATGAGACCCACAAGTGTCATTGAGTCACCACTTTCGGGCACCAAGTGTCAAAGTGCCATTGCTAGGAGATCCCCCAGTGTCAGAGTGTTACCATTCTGGGGCACTAATAGTCAAAGTGCTATTGCTATGAGACCCCCAAGTGTCAGTATGTCACTTCTCCTGGACCCAGAATACACGGCCATTGCTATGAGACCCCCAAGTGTCATTGAGTCACCACTCTTGGGCACCAAGTGTCAAAGTGCCATTGCTAGGATATCTCCCAGTGTCAGAGTGTTACCATTCTGGGGCACTAATAGTCAAAGTGTTATTGCTATGAGACCCTCAAGTGTCAGTGTGTCACTTCTCCTGGACCCAGAATACCCAGCCATTGCTATGAGACCCCCAAGTGTCATTGAGTCACCACTTTTGGGCACCAAGTGTCAAAGTGCCATTGCTTGGAGATCCCCCAGTGTCAGAGTGTTACCATTGTGGGGCACTAAGCGCCAGAGTGCTATTGCTATGAGACTCCCAAGTGTCAGTGTGTCACTTCTCCTGGACCCAGAATACCCGCCCATTGCTATGAGACCCCCAAGTGTCATGAGTTATTGTTGTAGGGGACTAAGCGGCAAAATGCCATTGCTATTAGCCCTCTAAGTGTCATGAGTCACCACTCTAGGGCACTAAGTGGCAAAGTACTATTGCTATGAGACCCCCAAGTGTCAGTATGTCACTGTTCATGGACCCAAAGAATCCGGGCCATTGCTATGAGACCCCCAAGTGTCACTAAGTCATCACTGGATGATGGAAGTCAGCAGAGCTTCTGCTCATTTACGAAGCTCTGGAGCAACTGCACTTGCAGAGTGCACAGTGTATTTTCCTTTAGTAAATCAACCACTATGTGTTGTAAACGGCAGTGACTGATTCTCCACCAGAGAATGTGTGGTGAAAGTTACTTTCACTGCTTTATAAATAGACCTATAAGAGTCAGGGTGTCACTGCTCTTGGCCCCCATATGTCATATTGCTATTACTATGACACCCCAAACATCAGTGTGTCATTGTTCTAGGACCAAATATGAGTTTATTGTTGTTTCAGGACTTCACATGTTGGTGTGTCATTGAGTAGGACCTCAGATGTCAATATTTCATTGTTCTAGGAACACCACAGGTCAGTAAGTCATTGTTATAGGACCCCAAATGGCAATTTGTCATTATTCAAGGACCCTAATTGTCAGTGTTTCATTTTTCTAGGACCTCCAAATGTTGAAGGTCCTGGAACAACATTAACATATATAGTTCTGAACTCCCAAATGTCCATGCAGCCACCAAATCTATGTCTTTATTCTAAGATGCCAAATATGTTTTATTTTTCTGGGATCTCTAAATGTTGGTATGGTACTATTCTGAGACCCCTAAATGTCGGAGTTTCATTGTTCTGGAATCCCCAAGTGTCAGTACGTCATTGAACCCCCATTCATCAATGTTTCATTGCTATGGACTCCAAAATATCATTGTTTTTGGACATCCCCATTGTCGATGTGCCATTATTCTAGGACACCCAAATGTCAGTATGTCATTGATTTGGAACCTCCAAATGTCACTGTGCCATGGACCCCCAAATGTTGGTGTGCCATTGGCCTTGGACCCAAAATTTCACTGTGATTGTTCTAAGGCTCCAAACATCAGTGCATCATAGGTCTAGAACAGGGTTTCTCAAGCAGGATTCCATGTTACTCTAGGGTTCCTCCAGAGGTTGCTGGGGGTTCCTTGAGCAATGAGCAATTTATGCCTCTCAGATAAGTTCCCACTGACACCATTGATCTTTTTAGCTATCTGTAAGGGGGTAATTCTTCCCAATGGCCACAAGTGTAAGGAGACTTCTTCCCACTGACCATCACACTAATGTATCAGGAGTTGTAGATAGAGTAATTTTTAGTAGGGGTTCCCTGAGACTGGAAAGTTAGTTAAAGAGTTCCTCTGTGTTGAAAGGTTGAGAAAGGCTGCTCTAGAACCTCTAGAACAGCAATGGGCAAACTACGGCCCGGCGGACCTTTTAATCCGGCCCGCGGATGTGGCTGTCAGGATGTGTGTAGGCGGGGCAGCATGACGAACGTGAGGGGAGCTAGGCTCCTCTAACAGTCCGCCCTGAAGACCGGAACGGTGCGGGAACACGGCGAGAGGAACGCGCGCAGCAAAGGTAAGTGAATTGACACAGGGGGGACTTGGCTTACTACTTGGGGGGGAATAGTACTGTGGGGGATGAAATACTATATGAGGGATGAATTAATATGGGGGATGAATTAATATGGGGAATGAATTACTATATGGGGGATGAATTACTATGGGGGATGAATTACTATGGGGGATGAATTACTATGGGGGATGAATTACTATATGGGGGATGAATTACTATGGGGGATGAATTAATATGGGGAATGAATTACTATATGGGGGATGAATTACTATGGGGGATGAATTACTATATGGGGGATGAATTACTATAGGGGGGATGAATTACTATATGGGGGATGAATTAATATGGGGAATGAATTACTATATGGGGGATGAATTACTATAGGGGGGATGAATTACTATAGGGGGGATGAATTACTATGGGGGATGAATTACTATAGGGGGGATGAATTACTATGGGGGATGAATTACTATATGGGGGATGAATTACTATAGGGGATGAATTACTATATGGGGGATGAATTACTATATGGGGGATGAATTACTATGGGGGATGAATTACTATATGGGGGATGAATTACTATGGGGGATGAATTACTATGGGGGATGAATTACTATATGGGGGATGAATTACTATGGGGGATGAATTACTATATGGGGGATGAATTACTATATGGGGGATGAATTACTATATGGGGGATGAATTACTATGGGGGATGAATTACTATATGGGGGATGAATTACTATGGGGGATGAATTACTATAGGGGGGATGAATTACTATATGGGGGATGAATTACTATGGGGGATGAATTACTATATGGGGGATGAATTACTATGGGGGATGAATTACTATATGGGGGATGAATTACTATATGGGGGATGAATTACTATGGGGGATGAATTACTATATGGGGGATTAATTACTATGGGGGATGAATTACTATGAGGGATGAATTACTATATGGGGGATGAATTACTATGGGGGGATGAATTACTATATGGGGGATTAATTACAATGCTTACTATGGGGGAATATTACTATACTTACTATGGATGACACATACACATCATTCATCTACTCTTGGTCCGGCCCCTGGGTCCAATATATGAACCCATTGCGGCCCTCAAGTCAAAAGGTTTGCCCACCCCTGTTCTAGAACCTCTACATGTTCATTGTTGTAGAACTCCCAACTTCTGATCAGCAACCTTTGTGAGCCATAAAATTCTGACACCACACAGCCTGTACTACCGATCATTATTCCACCCTATGCATCGCTATCTTAGAATATAATTTCACTTGATTTTCTTGATTTTCAATGCAAGAATCTGGATTTTCTTTCTTTTTTATTTTAAATTGACTTTTTGTTAACTTTTATAAATATAATTTTTTTAATTTCTTTAGTATAGCAAACATTTTCCAAGTAACCAGTTTAATGTCACTTTATCTGAGTGTCTGCAAATGTGCCTTAAGTACCCTGTATAAAATGTGTAACTTATTCATTTTTATGTTATTTAAAGCATTAAATTGATATTTTCGCTTGATTTAACAGACTCAAACACCCCGTGAGGCCTTTTGAAGTTGCCACCTAGGGTCCAAACAGCCACAAAATCTTTTTAAAACTGAACACCAGGTAAACAGCTAAATGCAGAAGAAAAAAAGGAAAAAAACTATTTATTTTTTATTTACAGCACTGTGCATAGGGTATAGGCAAGTGTGAAGAAATGCTGAAAAGTAAAAATGCTTTTAAAAAGATATATTTCAATTGTTTATTTATATCAGTTTACAAAAAAATGTAAAGTGAGCAAACAGAAGAAAAATATAAATCAAATCGATGTTTGCTATGACTACGCTTTGGCTTCCAACCCTCATCAGTTGAATTTATCAAGTTCTTTTGAAGAAGCAAATGAGGGACCGTAGATGCAATGGTCAGCCAAGAAAACTTAAAGCAGAACTCCATAAAAAAATGTATTTTCCCATGCAGTGGGACTGTGCCCGCACTGCATGGGTTAAGTGTCCGTTTTATCTATGGGCTCATGTAAAAGCTGTACTTACCCATTCCTACGATCCTTCAGAAAACTGCACTCCCTCCACATCCAGCGGTGGACTGTTCCTGCCATCCTCACGTCCAGAGCCGGTCTATGTGCGTGATGACTTTAGGAACAGCCCATTGACAAGACCGCTAGCATGCAGGGGGGGAGGGAGCGCCAGGGACCGATCTTGCGCTCCGAGGATTGGAGGATTAGGTAAATATACCTTTGCTTTCTGAGGCCGTGTCAGGGCTCTGTCCTCTGTCCTCGGTAGAGGTGTTAGGAGACTTGGCACCCTGCCAGTACCTTGCATGGCCGCAGAAGTTCACATCGGCTCAAATTTGGTGCCAAACGGCCTTTATAAGGAATCCCTGCACTACTCTCTTGATCTCTGGCTTCCCAGTACCTTGTTCCTGTTCCTGTGCTATTGTGATCTGTGATTTCCTGATACAGACTCGCTTGCTCTTGGACCTGTATACTCTGCTTAACCCCTGATCTGACCTCGGCTTGACTAACGGATATTCCCTCTTGCTCCTCTGTGTATGACCTCGGCTATCCCATCTGATTACATCTGCTCTGATCTCCACCTGGTACCTGACCTCAGCTTTGAACTGGCTAACCTGTGATCCTCTGTGTCCTGGAAGGCTTGCATGCCTCACACAGGCACCACCTGTCTGCAGACCTATCTCAGTGCATTAGCTGTGTTCCTGGGTGGACCACCAACGAGCACTCCTACAGGCGACCTGTGCCACTTTGGGCCTGACTCCCTCTGTCCCACTCTCAGGGGAGTCTGGAACTTAGCCGCAAGGGAAGCCCTCTTTCCATTGTCCTCAAAACACCAGGAACGTGATAGCCCGTAGACAAAAATGAGCATTCAACCCATGCAGTATGGGCACAGCACTACTGCATGGGAAAATAATAATTTTGACAGATTTCTTGGCAGCAGCAGATGAAAGGCACATCTTGTTTACTTCCCTTTGACATCGGGAGATGTCCAGCAGTGCCATCAGCACAGATATGGAGGAAACCAGTGGGACCCAGGTACACCCATCTACTGTCCGGAGAAGTCTGACCAGAAGTGGTCTTCATGGAAGAATTGTGGCCGAAAAGCCATACCTCCAATGGGGAAACAAGACTAAACAACTCAACTATTCAGGAAAACATAGGAGGTGGGGTGCAGAAGAATGGTAGCAGGTGCTCCAGACTGATGGGCAGCACAGTGGCTAAATAGTTAGCACTTCTGCCTGGTAGTACTAGGGTTGTTGGTTTGAATCCCAGCCATGGCACCACCTGCCTGGAGTTTGCATGTTCTGCCTGTGTGGGTTTCTTCTGGGTACTCTGGTTTCCTCCCACACTCCAGACATCATGGTTGGTTAATTAGATACTGTCTAGTATGTGTATGTATGAATGTGAGTTAGGGACCTTAGATTGTACACCCCTTGAGGGTTAGGGACTGATGTGAATGTACAATATATATGTAAAGCGCTGCGTAAATTGATGGTGCTATATAAGTACCTGAAATAAAATAATAAATAAAATGAATGAGTTAAAATTCCCTGCTGACAGGATGTCCTCCCTAGGAGACTTGTGACACAGTGGAGATCCTTCCATCCAGCATCAGCCTGTAGGTTGGCCCCCTTCTCAGGCTCCACACTCCAGCACCTTCTCCCAATCCATCTTCCACCTGACTCCAAGCCTGCTGCACAGGCTCTCTCACATTTAAAGTGTTACTAAACCCACAATAGTAAAATCAGCCTGTATATGTAGTAAAGCATGGTTCTTATATTCATTGTGGAACCTAAGGGGTTAATCCTCGGCATTGTGCAAAAGGCTGTTTGAGCCTGTCTTCTCTGTTCCTCCCCTTTTTCAAGTGACCACCTTTTATCTCCTGATAAGACAGACTGAATCGTAGGCATTTTGCACATGCTCAGTTTGGAGTGCATTGCTAGAGAGGGTTTCTTTTTCTTAGGAGAGTGCATGTGATCAGCACAGGGCCAATCAGCACTGGTCAGACAGAGGTAAGGGGTTCTGCATCCTCCTAGAGCAGAAATAAAACTCCTCCTACAAACTTTAGCTAGTGCTTGGCCGGACACTGATAGAAGCCACAGGGCTGCTCTATACTGCTGATGGGAAAAGGTATTTAGCAGTTTATATTTACTGAAATAATTGCATTTCCATGTTCTGTGTGCCTTGGGAGACCAGATATAGTGAATGTAGGGTCTGGGGAGACCAGATGTAGTGAATGCAGGGTCCGGGGAGAGCGGATATAGTGAATGCGGGGTCCGGGGAGAGCGGATACAGTGAATGCAGGGTCCGGGGAGACCAGATATAGTGAATGCAGGGTCAGGGGAGACCAGATATAGTGAATGCAGGGTCCAGGGAGAGTGGATAAAGTGAATGCAGGGTCCGGGGAGACCAGATATAGTGAATGCAGGGTCTGGGAAGACCGGGTATAGTGAATGCAGGGTCCAGGGAGAGTGGATATAGTGAATGCGGGGTCCAGGGAGAGTGGATATAGTGAATGCAGGGTCCGGGGAGACAGATATAGTGAATGCAGGGTCCGGGGAGAGCGGATATAGTGAATGCAGGGTCCAGAGAGAGTGGATATAGTGAATGCAGGGTCCGGGGAGACCGGATATAGTGAATGTAGGGTCCGGGGAGACCAGATTTAGTGAATGCGGGGTCCGGGGAGAGCGAATATAGTGAATGGAGGGTCCGGGGAGAGTGGATATAGTGAATGGAGGGTCCGGGGAGAGCAGATATAATGAATGCGGGGTCCAGGGAGGCCAGATATAGTGAATGCAGGGTCCGGGGAGACCAGATATAATGAATGCGGGGTCCAGGGAGGCCAGATATAGTGAATGCGGGGTCCGGGGAGAGCGAATATAGTGAATGGAGGGTCCGGGGAGAGCAGATATAATGAATGCGGGGTCCAGGGAGGCCAGATATAGTGAATGCAGGGTCCGGGGAGACCAGATATAGTGAATGCAGGGTCCGGGGAGACCAGATATAATGAATGCAGGGTCTGGGGAGACCAGATATAGTGAATGCAGGGTCCGGGGAGACCGGATATAGTGAATGCAGGGTCCGGGGGGACCGGATATAGTGAATGCAGGGTCCTGGGAGACCAGATATAGTGAATGCGGGGTCCGGGGGGACCGGATATAGTGAATGCAGGGTCCTGGGAGACCAGATATAGTGAATGCAGGGTCCGGGGAGACCACATATAGAGAATGCAGGGTCTGGGGAGACCGGATATAGTGAATGCAGGGTCCTGGGTTTAGTAGCACTTTAAGGGTTGCTCTTAGCCACCATGCCTAGCCTCCTGCTTGGGGATCAGCCAAGTTAGCTTAAACATGCAAATCTGAGCCTCCTGCCCTCTTCCGTCTCTCTTCCAGAAAGTTCCAGCAGTTTCTGGAAGGATAGTAAGGCTCCAGAAGCCCCGACCTGTAGAGCCTCCCAACCTGTCTTGAGGTGACCTCTCTACCTCACTCCCAGGCTGACTCATCCCATACTCCTGACAAGCCTCTCACTCACAAAAATCCTATCTAGCTAAACCAGAGGGTGCTACACACCAACAGAAAGCTCTATTTGTGTGGAAAAAATGATATCAATTTCATTTTGGTACAGTGTTGCATGACCGAGCAATTGCCAGCTAAATAACAAAAAAAAAACACCCAGGTCATGAAGGGGGTAAAACTTTCCGGTGGGTCAAGTGGTGAATTATAAATCAGAAAGAACACAGCGCCCAGGACCAATCTATTAACAAACAATTATAAGTGAAATGCTGCTGTGCATAGGTATATAAACCAAAAACAAATATTCCAATATAAACCAGCGCAAAACACAATTATTAAATAATAATTAATAATAAGTAAATACAAAATTACTATTTTATAAATAATTTTCAAAGTACAGTGATAAAGATAAGTGACCACAATCCCGTAACAAGAAAACTAAAAAAACTAAAAAAATATAAAATTTAAAGTCCAGTGATCTAAAAAAACTTTCTTAAAAAATAAAGTTCAGTGCTTCAAATAAATCTTCCACCATCCACCAGTGCCGAAACCAACATAAACCGCACTCACCAGATATTGGTGAGTAAAACACCTTTCAGGATTATTTAGGGCTCCTGGACCCCCTTTGAGGACTCCTCTTATTTTCCACCTCAGATCTATGGGTGATTCTCCATTCGTCTCCTCGCCAAATCACCAAGTTCCCAAAGGGGAGAAAAAAACTAATAGTGTAATACTGTTATACCCCTTTCTTAATTAATTCAAGCCAAACCACTCACATTTCAAAGGATAAAAACCAGCATTTATTTAACCACTTCCCGACCGGCTGTTGTATATAAACGGCCGGACGGTGGCAGTGCAGGGTCGGGTGGCCGTCTATAAACGGCCTCCCCGCACCCTGCTTGTGCGCGCTCCCTGGGAGTGCGCAGCACCGCGATCCGGTGCCCGCTGTGTCCTCCGGACACAGTGAACCACCGATCGTCGGACGGGACCTCTGTACGAGGTCCCGATCATGTGATCACTGATTGGCCAATCAGTGATCACATGCAAAGTAGTAAGCAAGATGTCACTTGTGACATCATTGCTTACTATGTGTGAAATCTGTGAATGATCACAGAGGTCACATGGTACAAGGCTGTTCACAAAAGCCTTGTACCATGTGACAAGCTGTGACCAATCACAGCTCACTCAGTTCTTCTCAATGAGTGCAAGAATGCACACAGAGAGAAAGAGAAATGATTGCTTTTACATCCTATATGGGTGTAAAAGCAATCAGTGTAAAAAAAATAAAAAAAATCTTCATCACCCCTCACAAGTAGTACAGTGTCACCATGGTGACACTGTACTGCTAGGGTGACAGTATGTAAAAAAAAAATAAATAAATAAAAAATAATAATATAAAAAAATAAAATAAAAATGTAAAAAAAATGTTTAAAAATTATAATTTTTGCTTATAAACTAATTTGGATTTTATTTTTTTTTTACTAAAAAGATAACGGAATAAATTTTGGCTAAGATGTATGATGAAATATTATTTATTTGCAAAATTTTATAAAAAAAACACTTTTTTTCAAAATTTTTGGAATTTTCATTTACATAGCAAAAAAAATACAAATCCCAGTGGTGGATAAATACCACCAAAATAAAGCTTTATTTATCTCAAAAAAATGGTAAAAAATGTATTTGGGTACAGAGTTGCATGACCGCGCAATTGTCATTCAAAGTGTGATAGCGCTAAAAGCTGAAAATTGCCCTGGTCAGGAAGGGAGTAAAAGTGTTCGGTCTGGAAGTGGTAAAGGTCATCAATGAATTTTCGAATAGCAAAAACGAATTTCCACAGCTCCTAGGAACTCACAGCCTCGTATACAGCAGGATGACAGCCTCCATAACGAACGAACTTTCTTTACTAGTCAAAGAATGTCCTCAAAGGGGGTCCAGGAGCCCTAAATAATCCTGAAAGGTGTTTTACTCACCAATATCTGGTGAGTGCGGTTTATGTTGGTTTCGGCACTGGTGGATGGTGGAAGATTTATTTGAAGCACTGAACTTTATTTTCTAAGAAAGTTTTTTTAGATCACTGGACTTTAAATTTTATATTTTTTTAGTTTTTTTTGTTTTCTTGTCACGGGATTGTGGTCACTTATCTTTATCACTGTACTTTGAAAATTATTTATAAAATAGTAATTTTGTATTTATTACTAATTATTATTTAATAATTGTGTTTTGCGCTGGTTTATATTGGAATATAAGTGGTGAATTATAACTACAGGTTTTATTTTAAAATCCCTCTGCACCTCAATTCTAGAAACCCTTCCTGCAACTGACTTCAAAAGTGCCGAATGTAAACCTAGCAACTTGACCGCGTTCACCGGCAGAAACCTTTTTTTCTTTTTTTGCAAAAAAAAAAACCCCACTTTGAATCCTTCTGCAGCACGTATTTATGGAGCCGGCTACCAACTGGTTCTAGGTCTTTATAATTTACAAAGGAAATAATGTTGCCCATTTAATGTAAATATATCTTAATAGAACACGATGCGACTACAGCATTCCATGAAAAACACCATTTCCCCGCGTAGTTTCCCAGCAGCAGCAAACCCTATTTTCCGAGTTTAGCTCCGAAACTTCCACATTAAATAATCATAGAATCTGCAAACAGCCAAATTAAATACAGAGAAATAATGGTTAATGTCGTAATACACTGACAATTTAACCCAGCCAATATTTTTATTGCTTGCTTCTATAAAGGCAGCCGAGCACAACTTGCCTTTGACTGTAGCAAAATAGGTTATGGACCGTCTGGGAATGACCAATTTTTCAAACGCAGCCATACAGCGAGGCTGGAGCCACTAATACGGGTTTTTTTTTTTCCTTCGCTCTATTGCTGGTATAATCTTCGGAGAATATTTTGTAACGGCAATAGCGTTTTAAAAATCAGTCTTTACCGCCGTTAATGAGTGGACAGCTGGAGCATTAACTGGCTTTGGCCTTGACTCTGGTCATTAAGTAAGAAACCAGTTGTTAGCAGGTAGCTTACCAACTTTTTCATTTTAGATTTTTTTTTTTTTTTCTGTGATAAAATGTCTTAATTGGTACGGGTTCCAATTTTTAAACTCCTCTTGCAGATGCGAATTGTGATCAATATAATTAACTATTAAATAGCGGATTGTGACATTTAGAAATTAAAAAATTGTAGGGGTTGGTTAATGAAGGTAGATGAAAGAATTACCTTTTTTTTTTTTTTTCCCAAATGCATTTTTTTGCTGGAGTTCTGCTCCTTTAAAGGGGATCACACCCTTTATTTACCCCCTTTCATCCTGAACACGCCCTTCATTAAATCATAAAATGGGAAGATGATGATGATAGATGCCCTACACAGGATAGGGCTGCATTTCATGTTTCCAGTTCTTCTTGTTCTGTTTGTGTCTGGTTCTAGGGGTGGGTAATTATGCAAACAATTGTCTCTCAAAAAATTCTGGAGTTGGCCTTGCTTTACACCAGGGGTCTCCAAACTTTTCAATCAAAGGGTCAGCTTACTGTCAGACTTTAGGGGGGCCGGATTATGGCCAGTGGAGGTAGAAAATGTCCCATCAGTGGGAATAAACATGGTCTCAGGGTTGGTGGTCAGTAGAAGGAGGAGTAGTGCCCCATCATTGGTATCAGTGGGAAGAAAAGTATCCATCATTGTTATCAGTGGAAGAAATAGTGTTCCTTTGTTGGTGTCAGTGGGAGCAATAGTGCCCCATCATTGATACTAGTTGGAGGAATAGTGCCCCATCATTGATACTAGTAGGAGGAATAGTGCCCCATCATTGCCACTAGTAGGAGGAATAGCACTCCATCATTGCCACTAGTAGGAGGAATAGAGCCCCATCCTTGATACTAATGGGAGGAATAGCACCCCATCATTGCCACTAGTAGGAGGAATAGTGCCCCATCATTGATACTAATGGGAGGAATAGCGCCCCATCATTGCCACTAGTAGGAGGAATAGTACCCCATCATTGATACTAGTCGGAGGAATAGTCCCCCATCATTGATACTAGTTGGAGGAATAGTGCCCCATCATTGATACTAGTAGGAGGAATAGTGCCCCATCATTGCCACTAGTAGGAGGAATAGCACCCCATCATTGCCACTAGTAGGAGGAATAGTGCCCCATCATTGATACTAATGGGAGGAATAGCGCCCCATCATTGCCACTAGTAGGAGGAATAGTGCCCCATCATTGATACTGATGGGAGGAATAGTGCCCCATCATTGCCACTAGTAGGAGGAATAGTGCCCCATCATTGATACTAATGGGAGGAATAGCGCCCCATCATTGCCACTAGTAGGAGGAATAGTGCCCCATCATTGATACTGATGGGAGGAATAGTGTCCCATCATTAGTGTCAGTGGGTGGAATTATGCCTCACTGTTGATATCAGTAGAAGGACCAATGCCTCATATCATTGGTATTAATAGTTCCCCAAGGGCTAGCAAAGGGCCACATCCGGGCCACAGTTTGGAGACCACTGCTTTATACCCTTCACCCAATCAATCTATTCATAAGAATTATCAGCCTGTTTGCAGCAGGAATGTGGTGGAATGTGGGGGAACGTAGTTCCGGTACCTCCAGCACTGAAGATATTTAATAGCAAGGGGTGCTGGGGTGTGCTGAAGGGTCTGTTGTTGCTGGGAGGGATCTATTGTTGCTGTTGAACTTTGTTGTTGCTAATGGGGGATTTAATGTTGCTGGGAGGGATCTACTTTTGAGGGAGGAGTGCAATGTTGCTGACTGCTAGAAAGTCTAGTGATGGTGGCTGCTGGGAGATCTATTGTTGCCAGGTGGACCTATTTTTGCTGGGAATCTATTGTTGATGGCTGCAGGGGATCTATTTTACTGTTTTTCTGTTTATCATTACCACATTCCATACAAATTACTTAGCTCCACAAAACAATACTTGGGCGATACTGGGAGTTGGGTGGGAAGTAGAACCAAGCGATGGTGCTTGATGGTGGGTAAGAGCAGATTGACTCGGAAGGTAGGAGTACCTGCACCCATTCTCTGAGAAAAAAAGCCCTGATAATTATTATCCATAGGTTGTCACCTGACATGTCTGAAGCCTTCCCATTCCCCAATTACCTTTGCTATAGATCCCTTGTGTGTGATCCTGTGTTGTGCAGCTATCACCTGCCCCAATGGCACAGACTGCATGGCATAGGCATAGGCATAGGCAGGTTGCTGCCTTGTCCAAGATCTAAATTATGAGTGACTTGACATGTCTGCAGGCCTCTCCTTCTTCAACCACCTTTACTATAAACCCCTTGTGTGTGTTCTTTGGTTGTGCAGCTTCTACCTGTCACCATGGGTATAATTATGCTTGCCCAAGATTCCTGTTTTGTCTAAGAACTACAAAACAAATGATTTGTTATGTCTGTAGATATTTTCTTCTACAATCACCTTTACCGTAGACCCCTTGTGTGAGGCCTTGGGCTCCGCATCTACTGCCCGCTGTCGTATGTATGGTTATGCTTGCTTAAGATTGCCGCCTTGTCTGAGAACTATAATATCAGTGACTTGCCATGTCTGAACACCTCCCCTTCTTCAATCACCTTTACTATAGACCCCTTGTGTGTGTTCTTGGGTTGTGCAGCTACCACCTGCCACCATAGGTATAGTTATTCCAATGGCATAGATTGCATGGCATTGGTATAGTTAATCCTATGGCAAGGTTGCTGATTTGTCCAAGATCTATAATGTGAGCGACTTGACATGTCTGAAGGTCTCCCCTTCTTCAACCACCTTTACTATAGACTCTTTGTAGGTGTTCTTGGCCTGTGCAGAACTACCTGCCACCATGGGTATGATTATGCTTGCCCAAGATTCCTGCTTTGTCTAAGAACTATAATATGAGGGATTTGTTATGTCTGTAGATCTTTTCTTCTACAATCACCTTTACTGTAGACCCCTTGTGCGAGGTCTTGGGATGTGCATCTACTGCCTGCTGCCATATGTATGGTTATGATTGCTTAAGGTTGCCGCTTTGTCTGAGAACTATAATATGAGTGATTTGACTTGTCTGAAGGCCTCCCCTTTTTCAACCACCTTTACTATACATTCCTTGTGTGTGTTCTTGGGCTCTTCTTTAACCACCTTTACTATAGACCCCTTGTGTGTGTTCTTGGGCTCTTCTTTAACCACCTTTACTATAGACCCCTTGTGTGTGTTCTTGGGTTGTGCAGCTACCACCTGCCACCATAGGTATAGTTATGCCTATGGCATAGATTGCATGGCATTGGTATAGTTATTCCTATGGCAAGGTTGCTGCCTTGTCCAAGATCTATAATGTGAGCGACTTGACATGTCTAAAGGTCTCCCCTTCTTCAACCGCCTTTACTATTAACTCTGCAGGTGTTCTTTTGCTGTGCAGTACTACCTGTCACCATGGGTATGATTATGCTTGCCCAAGATTTGTGCTTTGTCTAAGAACTATAATATGAGGGATTTGTTATGTCTGTAGATCTTTTCTTTTACAGTCACCTTTACTGTAGACCCCTTGTGCGAGGTCTTGGGATGTGCATCTACTGCCTGCTGCCATATGTATGGTTATGATTGCTTAAGGTTGCCGCTTTGTCTGAGAACTACAACATGAGTGATTTGACTTGTCTGAAGGCCTCCCCTTCTTCATCCACCTTTACTATAGATTCCTTGTGTGTGTTCTTGGCCTGTCCAGCTACCACCTGACACCATAGGTATAAATATGCCTTTGGCATAGATTGCATGGCATTGGTATAGCTATTCCTATGGCAAGGTTGCTGCTTTGTCCAAGATGTTTAATGTGAGCAACTTGACATGTCTGAAGGTCTCCCCTTCTTCAACCGCCTTTACAATAGACTCTTTGTAGGTGTTCTTGGCCTGTGCAGTACTACCTGCCACCATGGGTATGATTATGCTTGTCCAAGATTCCTGCTTTTTCTAAGAACTATAATATGAGGGATTTGTTATGTCTGTAGTTCTTTTCTTCTACAATCACTTTTACTGAAGACCCCTTGTGCAAGGTCTTGGGATGTGCATCTACTGCCTGCTGCCATATGTATGGTTATGATTGCTTAAGGTTGCCGCTTTGTCTGAGAACTATAATATGAGTGATTTGACTTGTCGGAAGGCCTCCCCTTCTTCATCCACCTTTACTATACATTCCTTGTGTGTATTCTTGGGTTCTTCTTCAACCACCTTTACTATAGATTCCTTGTGTGTGTTCTTGGATTCTTCTTCAACCACCTTTACTATAGACCCCTTGTGTGTGTTCTTGGGTTGTGCAGCTACCACCTGCCACCATAGGTATAATTATGCCTATGGCATAGATTGCATGTCATTGGTATAGTTATTCCTATGGCAAGGTTGCTGCCTTGTCCAAGATCTATAATGTGAGTGACTTGACATGTCTGAAGGTCTCCCCTTCTTCAACCGACTTTACTATAGACTCTTTGTAGATGTTCTTTGGCTGTGCAGTACTACCTGCCACCATGGGTATGATTATGCTTGCCCAAGATTCCTGCTTTGTCTAAGAACTATAATATGAGGGATTTGTTATGTCTGTAGATCTTTTCTTCAACAATCACCTTTACTGTAGACCCCTTGTGCGAGGTCTTGGGATGTGCATCTACTGCCTGCTGCCATAAGTATGGTTATGATTGCTTAAGGTTGCCGCTTTGTCTGAGAACTATAATATGAGTGATTTGACATGTCTGAACACCTCCCCTTCTTCAACCACCTTTACTATAGATTCCTTGTGTGTTCTTGGGCTGTCCAGCTACCACCTGCCACCATAGGTATAATTATGCCTTTGGCATAGATTGCATGGCATTGGTATAGTTATTCCTATGGCAAGGTTGCTGATTTGTCCCAGATCTATAATGTGAGCGACTTGACATGTCTGAAGGTCTCCACTTCTTCAACCACCTTTACTATAGACTCTTTGTAGGTGTTCTTTGGCTGTGCAGTACTACCTGCCACTATGGGTATGATTATGCTTGCCCAAGATTCCTGCTTTGTCTAAGAACTATAATATGAGGGATGTGTTATGTCTGTAGATCTTTTCTTCTACAATCACCTTTACTGTAGACCCCTTGTGCGAGGTCTTGGGATGGGCATCTACTGCCTGCTGCCATATGTATGGTTATGATTGCTTTAGATTGCCGCTTTGTCTGAGAACTATAATATGAGTGATTTGACATGTCTGAACACCTCCCCTTCTTCAATCACCTTTACTATTGACCCCTTATGAGTGTTCTTGGGCTGTCCAGCTACCACCTGCCACCATAGGTATAGTTATGCCTATGGCATAGGTATAGTTAATCCTATGGCAAGGTTTCTGCCTTGTCCAAGATCTATAATGTGAGCGATTTGACATGTCTGAACACCTCCCCTTCTTCAACCACCTTTACTATAGACCCCTTGTGTGTGTTCTTGGGTTGTGCAGCTACCACCTGCCACCATAGGTATAGTTATGCCTATGGCATAGATTGCATGGCATTGGTATAGTTATTCCTATGACAAGGTTGCTGCTTTGTCCAAGATCTATAATGTGAGCGACTTGACATGTCTGAAGGTCTCCCCTTCTTCAACTACCTTTACTATAGACCATTCGGGCACTCGAGCACTGCCCGAGGGCCCTGGGTCAGTAGGGAGCCCCATGAGATGCCCCCCGTACCTTTCATTGGCTTTTTCATAGGCTTTTTTGGGTGTGGGCGAGGACACAGGGGCCTCATGATCCCCTATTGCCTGGGGGCCCCATGAGTTGTCAGTCCGCCCCTGCTATAGACCCCTTTTGAGTGTTCTTGGGCTGTCCAGCTACCACCTGCCACCATAGATATGATTATGCTTGCCTATACATACTACCTGTCCAAGTACTATAATATGAGTGACCTGACATGTATAAAGACCTCATTGCTTTCTGTTTCAATAGATTTTTATTAACTTTTTCCAAAATAAGAAATACAAAGATACAAACAAACGAGTGTACAACATAAAATATCTAATCAGGTTCTGGAGACAAATCACATTCAGACAGGTTCAAAGGTGGGATAACTCTCAGGCATACCAGCAAGTGGATTACTTATGACCAAGTGCCCCCATTTTGTACGAGCAGCTAAAGAAATGTAAGCAAGGAAACTATAAAGCTGTCAGGCCCTATCTTTTTCAACCACCCCGACTACAGACCCCTTGTGTGTGGTCTTGGGCTGTTCAACTACATTTGGAGTGTGGATTATTCTTTGTATATTATTGTGTGAATATATATTTAAATACAATTTTCTATTGCACCAGTTATATGCAAAGGTTGACCTTACCTTATAAAATTGCTAGTTGTTTAGCTGTCAAGCCGATCCATTTTTCTCCAGTACTCCAGCATCACAGGCCCAGCACTAGAATGTACTGTAGAAAAGATGTTCTCTTTGCTTGCTGCATGCTTATTTCAGGCCCAGGGGCGGACTGACCATTTGGAAACTCGAACACTGCCCGAGGGTCGGGGGTCAGTAGGGGGCCCCAAGAGATGCCCCTGGTACCTTTTTCATAGGCTTTTTTGAGTTTGGGCAAGGACACAGGGGCCCCATGATCCCCTATTGCCCGGGGGCCCCATGAGTTGTCAGTCTGCCCCTGTTCAGGTCAGTAACATAAATAGTGAAGTCAGGGACAGCCAGTAAACTAGCATTTTAGAAGAACTTTGGCAATGGCCGCCCATATATTACTCCAGGATTAAAGAATTTGTTCACCCAAAACTGATAATAGATTTATAGGTGGAGCCCACACCTGGATTCTCCACCAGTGAAATCTCTCTGCCTTAATTCCTGACTGTTCATCTGGGAAGTTGGGTGTCCCTACCCACCTTTGTGTGTTGCAGCTCCTCCTGTTACATTCTCTATAACATAAAATAAAACGAAAATCCATTGGAGGGTGGTGGGCGACCTTCATAATGGACACAGCAGGTGTGCAGACCTGGGAACTCAGCACAGAGATGGTACAAATGCTTCATGATAAGCACATCAAGTGTTTAGGCCAAGGAACTCAGAAATGGCGGGAGCACCTAATAATGTGTATAGTGAGTGTACAGACCTAAGACCTCAGTGCAGGGATGGTAGGAACCACTCATAATGGGCACAGCAGGTGTACAGACCCGGAAACTCAGCACAGGGATGGTGGGAACTCCTCATAATGGGCACAGCGGGTGTACAGACCCGGGAACTCAACACAGAGATGGTGGGAACCCCTCATAATGGGCACAGCAGGTGTACGGACCAGGAACTCAGCACAGAGATGGTGGGAGCCCCTCATAATGGGCACAACTGGTTTACAAACCCAGATGCTCAGTACAGGGATTGTGGGCACCCCCTCATAATGGGAAGAGCAGGTGTACAGACCTGGGAACTCAACATAAGGATGTTGGGAAACACTCATAATGGGCACAGCAGGTGTGCAGACCTGGGAACTCAGCACAGGGAGGGTGGAAATCCCTTATAATGGGCACAACAGGTTTACAAACCCAGGAGCTCAGTACAGGGATTGTGGGCACCCCTAATAACAGCAGGAGTACGGACCCGGGAACTCAATGTGGGGATGGTGGGAACCTCTCATAATGGGCACAGAAGGTGTACAGACCCAGGAGCTCAATGTAGGGGTAGTGGGAACCCCTCATAATTGGCACAACAGGTGTGAAAACCTGGGAACTGAGCACAGAGATGGTACAAATTCTTCATAATAGGCACAGCAAGTGCTTAGGCCAAGGAACTTTGCGCAGAAATGGCGGGAGCAGCTAATAATGTGCATAGTGGGTGTACAAACCTAAGAAGTGCTTATAATGGGCACATCAGGTGTACAGACCCAGAAACTCAGTGCAGGGATGGTAGGAACCACTCATAATGGGCACAGTAGGTGAACAGACTCGGGAACGCAACACAGGGAGGGTGGAAATCCCTTATAACGAGTTTACAAACCCAGGAGCTCAGTACAGGGATTGAGGGCACCCCTCATAATGGGAACAGCAGGTGTACAGACCTGGGAACTCAAGGTAGGGGTAGTGGGAACCTCTCATAATTGGCACAGCAGGTGTACAGACCGGGGAACTCAACGTACAATTGGTGGTAACCCCTCATAATGGGCACAGTGGGTGTACAGACCCGGGAACTCAATGTAGGGGTAGTGGGAACCTCTCATAATTGGCACTGCAGGTGTACAGACCCGGGAACTCAACATAAAGATGGTGGGAACCCCTCATAATGGGTACAGCGGGTGTACAGACCCGGGAACTCAACATAAAGATGGTGGGAACCCCTCATAATGGGCACAGTGGGTGTACAGACCCGGGAACTCAGCATAAAGGTGGTGGGAACCCCTCATAATGGGTACAGAGGGTGTACAGACCTGGGAACTCAACATAAAGATGGTGGGAACCCCTCATAATAGGCACAGCGGGTGTACAGACCCGGGAACTCAACATAAAGATGGTGGGAACCCCTCATAATGGGCACAGCGGGTGTACAGACCCGGGAACTCAACATAAAGATGGTGGGAACCCCTCATAATGGGCACAGTGGGTGTACAGACTTGGGAACTCAGCATAAAGATGGTGGGAACCCCTCATAATGGGCACAGCAGGTGTACAGACCCGGGAACTCAACATAAAGATGGTGGGAACCCCTCATAATGGGCACAGCAGGTGTACAGACCCGGGAACTCAACATAAAGATGGTGGGAACTCCTCATAATGGGCACAGTGGGTGTACAGACCTCAGAACTCAGCATAAAGATGGTGGGAACCCCTCATAATGGGTACAGTGGGTGTACAGACCCAGGAACTCAGCACAGGGATATTGGGCACCCCTCATAATGGGCACAGCGGGTGTACAGACCTGGGAACTCAACATAAAGATGGTGGGAACCCCTCATAATAGGCACAGCGAGTGTACAGACCCAGGAACTCAACATAAAGATGGTGGGAGCCCCTCATAATAGGCACAGCGGGTGTACAGACCCGGGAACTCAACATACAGATGGTGGGAACCCCTCATAATGGGCACAGTGGGTGTACAGACTTGGGAACTCAGCATAAAGATGATGGGAACTCCTCATAATGGGCACAGCGGGTGTACAGACCCAGGAACTCAACATAAAGATGGTGGGAACCCCTCATAATGGGCACAGCGGTTGTACAGACCCGGGAACTCAACATAAAGATGGTGGGAACCCCTCATAATGGGCACAGTGGGTGTACAGACCCGGGAACTCAACATAAAGATGGTGGGAACCCCTCATAATGGGCACAGCGGTGTACAGACCCGGGAACTCAATGCAGGTGAAGTGAGAACCCCTCATAATAGGTACAGTAGGGATGCAGACCCAAGTACTCGAGCAGAGATCTCACTAACAGGTCTAGGAGATAGAAGAAACTATCAGAGGATTATCTCTCCATTAACAGCTAATTGCTAAACTAATATTTTTGGGTGGATTCCTCTTTAAAGCACAGTTAATTGTCCAGCCTGCCAGGCTATGATGTTGAAGTGCAATGTAAAACTGAATGGGAGATAAAAGTTAAATAAAACAGAAGAAACTGAAGAATAAAAATGAAATGCACCAGAAAGAGCAAAAGATAAAAATAAAATATATTTATGTCACCTCAAGGTAAGTTCCTTCACCAGCTCCCCTCCTTTGAAGGTAATAAATTATTGCAGATTTAGGGTCCCGTAAATTCTGCGAAGAAAAAAAAAAACAGACAGTAAGTCTTTATAGGTTGGTGAAGCAAATTAACATCAATGCTCAATTTTTTTTAAGCAGATTAAAAATGTTTTTTTTTTTCCTCCTCTTTGCGCACATAAATAGCAATAATGTATAACTGCTCCATGATTAACTGATACCCGTCCTTGGCACATCTCATTTACAGCCTGACAAATCTGGTACCATAAGACGGAGCAGAAACATAATCTGCTCTGTAAATTGTATTTATTGCCGGAGATGAGTGAAGTTTTTAAAACTTGCTCTGTTAGCGGGACGCTCAACCCACAGCTTGTGTCCCGGGGACGGCGAGGCTCCTGCGACCATTGACCGCATTGGTGATACAACTGACCAATTACAGCATGGGAAGAAAAATGGCGCATTTCTTTGATTTGGGAGATATTTTTTTTTCTCAATTACATTAGAACGAGAAGTCGGTCAACGGTCACGTTAGCTTTGCCACCTGGTTCTGCCGAAGCGTGGGGCAGGAAAGACGCATAGGTAGCACTACCCCTGCAGGAGGGGCTGTAAAGGATGGCTCCTCTTGTTCTCCCCATATGGAAGAAAAATATATTTGAAATATATTTTAAAAATATTCTTCCCAAATATATTCAAATATATTTGAAATGCTACAATTTTGGCCGTATTCTATATATTTCTTTTTTTCACCAATATCTGGTGAGTGTGCTATTAATGTCAGAGCACTAATTTTTGGTGGAAGCACATTTCTTTGGAATAAGGACTTTCTGAGTTTCTAAGGATTTTTTTTCAACTTCTTCACTTCTGTTTTTTCACTTACTTTGGAGTAGGACTTTATTTTTTAGTAATATTTATTTTGTCGACATTATAATATACAATTTTTCATATATGTAAGTTGTGATTTAGCACTATAACAAATTAATTTGCGCTGTTTGTGTTGTTTAGATTTTATATTTCTAAATATATATATATATATATAAATATATATATATATATATATATATACAGTTGTGACCAAAATTATTCAACCCCCACTGAAATTGAGTGTTTTGGCCAGTTTGACATTGCTTTTGATCATTCAGTCATCTTGCTTACATTTACATTAAAGAGGCACTTGTAGGTCAGACAAATATAACATAACAGTTATAATGAAATAACCACAAATGTCTTTTCTGTGCTCACAGCATTATCAGTTTTATTCAACCCCCAAGTGACATTCAATCTTAGTACTTAGTACAGCATCCTTTTACAGTTATAACAGCTTTTAAACGTGAAGCATAGCTTGACACAAGTGTCTTGCAGCGATCTACGGGTATCTTCGCCCATTCTTCATGGGCAAAGGCCTCCAGTTCAGTCACATTCTTAGGCTTGCGCACTGCAACTGCTTTCTTTAAGTCCCACCAGAGGTTCTCAATCGGATTTAAGTCTGGTGACTGCGATGGCCACTCCAAAATGTTCCAGCCTTTCCTCTGCAACCATGCTCTAGTGGACTTGGAGGTATGCTTGGGATCATTGTCCTGTTGAAAGGTCCAACGTCTCCCAAGCCTCAGGTGTGTGACGGACTGCATCACGTTTCCATCCAATATCTCCTGGTACTGAAGAGAATTCATGGTACCTTGCACACGCTGAAGCTTCCCTGTACCTGCAGAAGCAAAACAGCCCCAAAGCATGATTGACCCTCCACCATGCTTCACAGTAGGCAAGGTGTTCTTTTCATCATAGGCCTTGTTCTTCCTCCTCCAAACATAGCGTTGATCCATGGGCCCAAACAGTTCTAATTTTGTTTCATCAGTCCACAGAACACTATCCCACAACTTTTGTGGTTTGTCCACATGGCTTTTGGCATACTGCAGTCGACTCTTCTTATTCTTTGGAGACAGCAAGGGGGTACGCCTGGGAGTTCTGGCACGGAGGCCTTCATTACGCAGTGTGCGTCTTATTGTCTGGGCTGAAACTTCTGTACCCACATCTGACAAATCTTTTCTCAGTTCCTCAGCAGTCACACGGGGACTTCTCTCCACTCTACGCTTCAGGTAGCGCACAGCAGTCGAAGTCAGCATCTTCTTTCTGCCACGACCAGGTAGCGTTTCAACAGTGCCCTTTGCCTTGAATTTGCGAATGATGCTTCCTAAGGTGTCTCTTGGTATGTTTAACATCTTTGCAATCTTCTTATAGCCATTGCCCTTCCTGTGAAGAGAAATCACCTCTTCTCTTGTCTTCCTGGACCATTCTCTTGCCTTCACCATGTTTGTAACCACACCAGTAAATGTCTAGAAGGAGCTGAGTATCACAGTCATTTTAAAGCTGCCTAATTGGTGCTTATTATGCTTGATTGCTGCTCGGTGACATCCACAGGTGTTTTCAATACCTGATGGAAAGCACCTGTATGAACCTCTGTTCTTCAGAGTGGTAGTCTTTAAGGGGTTGAATAATTGTGGCAATGAAGAAACCACATAAGAACCATTTACTACTGTATTACATAAACAATTGATGTCATTTTAGTTGCATTTGGGTAGTTACAACGTCCTTGTAGGATTTGATTCTGAATACAATTCCAAATGTACACTATAGTCCCTAAACCCCTTTACAGCATTGGGGGTTGAATAATTTTGGTCACAACTGTATATATATATATATATATATATACATGTTGAAATGAATATATATTACAGAATATATGAAAAATATTTTTAAAATATATTTTTTTAAAATATATTCTTCAGATTTTTTTTTAACATATAAAAAAGTAATTTTAACATATATTTTTACATATATCTGTAAATGTATTCCAAAAATGTAGATTTGTATTTATAAAGACATACAGTATATATATATGCAATATAAATGCATTTTTATTACAAAATATATGAAAAATCCCTGTAGATCTAGTTAACCCTTGGGGGTATCTGATCAAAACTGAAATTCCTTATGCAGGGTTGCCTAAGTGGTACTTGTATCTGTTTTCAGCCTGAAGAAAAAAAAATTATATATATATTATCTTCGCATGAAGCTTTAACATTCAGAAATCCAATGATCTTCATATAGACCTCAAATATGATATATACAGGGTTTTTTTTTAAAATTAAAGTGGTTGTAAACCTCAGACACGAAATACGAAAGCATATACCTCTACCCACGTGGAAGAAAAATATATTTGAAATACATTTTAAAAATATTCTTCCTAAATAGATCGACATATATTTGAAATGCTACAATTTTGGACATATTCAATATATTTCAAAATATAATTTTATACATATATATATATATATATATATACTGCATGTAGAAATGTGTTTTATTACAAAATATATGAAAAATATTTTTAAAAATACATTTCAAATATACTGTATGTCTTTATAAATACAAATCTACATTTTTGGAATACTTTTACAGATATATGTAAAAATATATGTTTAAATTACTTTTTTATATGTTAAAAACAAATCTGAAGAACATATTTTAAAAAAATATATTTTTAAAATATTTTTCATATTCTGTAATATATATGCATTTCAACATGCATATATATATATATAAAATTATATATTGAAATATATTGAATTCGCCCAAAATTGTAGCATTTCAAATATATGTCGATATATTTGGGAAGAATATTTTAAAATATATTTCAAATATATTTTTCTTCCATGTGGGTTTGCCTTGATCTTTCCAAGAATCTCAACCTTTCTGACTCAGCTGGGAATGTAGGACAGCACAGTGGGTAAATGGTTAGCACTTCCACCTGGCAGTTCAAATCCCAACCACAGCACCACCTGCCTGAAGTTTGCACGTTCTGCCTGTGTGGGTTTCCTCCAGGTACTCTGGTTTCCTCCCACACTCTAAAGACATGCTGGTAGGTGAATTGGCTCCTGTCTAAATTGTCCCTAGTATGTGTATGTATGAATGTGAGTTAGGGACCTTAGATTGTACACCCCTTGAGGGTTAGGGACTGATGCGAATGTACAATACATATGTAAAGCGCTGCGTAAATTGATGGCGCTATATAAGTACCTGAAATAATAATACATAGATGTAATTAATAACGTAGTTAATAACTGATAAAATATGAGGCACCATTTGAATTTTGTCTCCAAACCAACATAAACAATAACAATGCCACCAGTAGTGCAGCTGTGAGCAGTGAAGGAATTTGAACTACAAACAGGTAAAGTTATACTGCTTACTGACGGCAGCTATGCAAGGCCTAAACTGATTGGAAAGGCACCAACCATAAAGTGATTACATTTTAAACCAAGAGGACTAATGAGGGTATGGTGAGTGATAAATGGGAGGGGCAGTCTCTAATATGCTCCCTCAGCCGGCTACCATCGGGGTCCATGAAGAACATTGGTGCGCTTTATAAAAGTCCCCTGTAGAATCTGCATGTAGTGAAAAGATAGTGGAAGCTGACTTATTATTATTATACAGGATTTATATAGCGCCTACAGTTTACGCAGAGCTTGTCTTTTCTCAGCAGAATGCTTGGTGCCTGCATTCATATCTGTTTGCTGTTATCCCTGTGGAGGGAGGATGTAGGGTGGCATATATGGAATCAAATCTGAATCAGGTCAGGTATACTGGGATCCAGTGCCTATTGCCTTACATCCTGCTCTCAGCTGTTCAGAGAGAAGCATGGGCCTGCAGCCCTTTCACCAACTACTAGACCTCGGTGGTAGTCTCTTGCGATGCTGGGGGCCCCCTCAGCTTTGCTTTGATGTAGGTAGAGTCCAGTGGTTTGTAGCAATGAGCCTGGGAATGCTCTGGTCTCCCGGTGACAGTGAGAGAAAAAAAATACATGCAATGCATCTCCGTAATACTGTCATGTTTCCCGATATTCACCTTATATAATAGAGGTATTTCCTAAATATAAACATGTCAAACGAAGCAGTACCATGACCATTTTGCTTTCATTGGTTCTTTACACCCCCTCCCCTTTCCCCATCAACACGAAACTTTTAAATAGAACCTCCCCATTTGTCATTACATACTTTATCTTGACCCAGTGATGTCATCTGGGTCTCTGTGCTTCTCTATGAAATGCAGGCAGATCATGACTGGTGGGAAGGACCTGCAGTGTGTTTTACATAGCTTTCTGGGGCATCACAGCATTCTGCCTTATTACTCCTCTCAAAATCCCTGATGTAAGCAGTGACCTGGCCCTTGGTAGGAATTCTGCAAATATCAAAATGCCTTGATGGGTCTCTGTGCTTCTCTATGCAATGCAGGTAGAGCATAACTGGTGGGAGGGGCCTGCAGGATGCTGTACATAACTTTCAGGAAACATCACAGCGCTCTGCCTCAGTACTCTCTCAAGAGCCCTGATGCAAGCAGTTGGTTGGCTCTAGGGAGGAGTTAAGCAAATATAAGAATGTCTTAATGAGTCTCTGTGCTTCTCTATGCAATGCAGGCAGACCATGGCTAGTCGGAGGGGCTTGCAGTGTGTTGTACATAGCTTTCTGAGACATCACAGCACCTTGCCTTAGTACTCCTCTCAAGAGCCCTGATGCAAGCAGTTGGCTGGCTGTAGGGAGGAGTTATGCAAATATAAGAATGTCTTAATGAGTCTCTGTGCTTCTCTATGTAATGCAGGCAGATCATGGCTGGTGGGAGAAGCTTGCAGGGTTTTGTACATAGCTTCCTGAGACATCACAGCACCCTGCCTTGGTACTCCTGTCAAGAGCCCTGATGCAAGCAGTTGGCTGGCTGTAGGGAGGAGTTATGCAAATATCAGAATGTCTTGATGGGTCTCTATGAATTTCTCTGCAATGGAGGCATATCATGGCTGGTGGGAGGGGCCTGCAGGATGCTGTACAAAGCTTTCTCAAAACATCACAGCACCCTTCCTCAGTACTCTCCTCAAGTGCCCTGATGCAAGCAGTGGGCTGACTCTTGGGAGGAGTTATGCAAATAATGCCTTGATGGGTAGGTGTCAGTCTGGAGGAGTGGGCGTTCCTAGGCAGCCAGCATTTGCATACATACCACCCTATGTAACATACATGTGTTACTGAGCTTCCATAATTGAAAGAACTGAAATCCAATGAATGAAAGGGGCGGGACAGTCAGGATGAGGAGGAACGTTGCATGACAAGTCGCCCCTCATGTTTCCCAATGTGTGCCATTCATATCTGTGCAACTTCAAGTCACAACGCCTTCAAAGTAGTTCCTGCATTTCTTTGGTCCAGCTTTCATGCGACTTCAGGGCCATAGACTTCATGTAACCCTCCAAAGTCTCATGAAAGTCGCGCCTGAATGTTGTACATGTGACTTGCGTGCGACTTTGTACAGCAGATACAATTATCCTCGGTCAAAGCCAAAGTCGCACCAAAGTTGCACTCATCCAAAGTCCACCTCCCGCATTAACCATCTCCCACCCGGCCGTTGTATATAAACGGATGGACTGTGGCAGTGCAGGGTCGGGTGGCTGTTTATAAATGGCCTGCCCGCCCCCTGCTTGTGCACGGTCCCTGGGAACGTGCAGCACCACGATCCGGTGGCACAGTGGAACACCAATCGTCGGACGGGACCTCTGTGTGACGTCCTGATCATGTGATCACTAATTGGCCAATCAGTGATCACATGCAGAGTAGTAAGCAAGATGTCACTACTGACATCATTGCTTACTACGTGTGAAATCTGTGAATGATCACAGAGGTCACATGGTACAGGGCTGTTCACAACAGCCTTGTACCATGTGACAAGCTGTGATCAATCACAGCTCACACAATAGTTCTCAATGGCTGCAAGAATGCAGCCAGAGAGAAGGTGAGATGATTGCTTTTACAGCCTTTATGGGTGTAAAAGCAATCAGTGTAAAAAAAAAAATCTTCATCACCCCCCCACAAGTAGTACAGTGTCACCATGGTGACACTACTGCTAGGGTGACAGTATGTAAAAAAAAAATAAAATAATAATATAAAAAAATTAATAATAATTTGGCTTATTATTATTATTTTTTTTTTACTAAAAAGATAACGGAATAAATGTTGGCCAAGATTTATGAAGAAAGATTATTTATTTGCAAAATTTTATAAGAAAAACACTTTTTTCTAAATTTTTGTACTTTTTCATTTACATAACCAAAAAAATAAAAATCCCAGCGGTGAATAAATACCACCAAAATAAAGCTTTATCTATCTCAAAAAATGCTAAAAAATTCATATGGGTACAGTGTTGCATGACCGCGCAATTGTCATTCAAAGTGTGATAGTGCTGAAAGCTGAAAATTGGCCTGGACAGGAAGGGGGGGGGGGGAGTGTCCAGACTGGAAGTGGTTAAAGTCACATCAGGTTGCACTGCAAAGTCGCAATGAAAATCACATGATTTTGAAGTCGTACAAGTGTGAATGGAGCCGAAGGCTGAAGGGAAGGGCGTTCAGCTTCAATACTCATGATGCGTTTGGCGGCGGTTTCCCTTTAAACATACAGCAGAAAGAATGGAGTATATATTAAACACGTGTCACCCCCGGCATTTAAAGGGAGGTCTTCCTGTGCCGCAAGGATGAGACCGAGCAGAAGGTTTGCCATTTGTTTTGTCATTTACTTTATAATGTCAGGTAATATGAGCCAGATGTCATAAAAGTTGGTCCCCGGTCATTTCATTACACTTCAGATGCTTTCAGCTAATTTATGACATAGAACATGCGGGGATGCGACATACAGCACCGGTCCTTTACAATGCAGGGCTGGAGGGATCACATCTTTTAAAGGGGAATGATAGCGCTTGTTAGTGAGAATCACCACCCGCGGTACTATTGTAACTTCCACACTTTTAAATGCTTGCTGTGCCATGTTTCCATTTCTGTATTACAAATGCAGATCTGTGGATTCTCTCTCAAGCGGCTACATTGTTTAGCTGTCATGGTTCTGCCTCCCAGCCAAAAAGAAAACTCCAATTTTGGCAAAAGATTGATAGTGCATTTATAATTACTAGAAAGCCCATTTTATAAGTTACTGTTCTGAAAATTAGCTATTTCCAGCTGCAATCTTCTAAAACTGCCCCCCTCAAAATAATTTTTGTTTCCTTACAACTATGGCAAGAGGTATCTGACTGGGATCCTTTACAGTCTAGAGTGCCCTCTAGGAGAATGGCTAGGGTATGTTGCAATGTCTCCTGAGAGGTACATCTTGGCATAAACAATAGGAAAAGGTGTAGCAGTTGTAAAGGGGCAGTCTTTAATCCTGAAAGTTCAGCCGGCTAAAGTTGGGGCCCAGTTGTACCATTGGTGCGCATGAGAATGATCCCAGTCAAGCTTAAAGGCCATTTTTGAAGTTACTGTTCTTAAAATGACATATCTCTTTCCAGCTGTGATCTTCTAAAACTGCCCCCCTCAAAAGGTATCTGGCTAGGATCCTTTATAGTCTAGAGAAGCTTCTAGAAAAATGGCTAGGATATGCTGCAATGTCTCCTGAGAGGTACCTCTTAGCATAAGCAATAGAAGTAGGTGTAGCAGCTGTAAAGGGGTAGTCTTTAATCCTAACTGTTCAGCCGGATAGAGTTGGGGACCAGCTGTACCATTGGTGCACATGAGAATGGTCCCAGTCAAGCTTAAAGGCCATTTTTGAAGTTACTGTTCTTAAAATGACATATCTCTTTCCAGCTGCAATCTTCTAAAACTGCCCCCCTCAAAAGATATCTGGCTGGGATCCTTTATAGTGTAGAGTAGCTTTTAGAAGAATGGCTAGGATATGCTGCAATGTCTCCTGAGAGGTACCTCTTAGCATAAGCAATAGGAGTAGGTGTAGCAGCTGTAAAGGGGAAGTCGTTAATCCTAACTGTTCAGCCGGATAGAGTTTGGCACCAGCTGTACCATTGGTGCACATGAGAATGGTCCCAGTCAAGCTTACAGGCCATTTTTGAAGTTAATGTTCTTAAAATGACTAATCTATTTCCAGCTGCAATCTTCTACAACTGCCCCCCTCAAAATAATTTTTGATTCCTTACAACTATGGCAAGAGGTATCTGGCTGGGATCCTTTACAGTCTAGAGTGCCCTCTAGGAGAATGGCTAGGGTATGTTTCAATGTCTCCTGAGAGGTACATCTTGGCATAAACAATAGGAAAAGGTGTAGCAGCTGTAAAGGGGCAGTCTTTAATCCTGAAAGTTCAGCCGGCTAAAGTTGGGGCCCAGTTATACCATTGGTGCGCATGAGAAAGGTCCCAGTCAAGCTTAAAGGCCATTTTTGAAGTTACTGTTCTTAAAATTACATATCTCTTTCCAGCTGTGATCTTCTAAAACTGCCCCCCTCAAAAGGTATCTGGCTAGGATCCTTTATAGTCTAGAGTAGCTTCTAGAAGAATGGCTAGGATATGGTGCAATGTCTCCTAAGAGGTGCCTCTTAGCATAAGCAATAGGAAAAGGTGTGGGCAGCTGTAAAGGGGCAGTCTTTAATCCTAACAGTTCAGCTGGCTAGAGTTGGGGCCCAGCTGTACCATTGGTGCACATGAGAATGGTCCCAGTCAAGCTTACAGGCCATTTTTGAAGTTAATGTTCTTAAAATGACTAATCTATTTCCAGCTGCAATCTTCTAAAACTGCCCCCCTCAAAATAATTTTTGTTTCCTTACAGGTATGGCAAGAGGTATCTGACTGGGATCCTTTAGTCTAAAGTGCCCTCTAGGAGAATGGCTAGGGTATGTTGCAATGTCTCCTGAGAGGTACATCTTGGCATAAACAATAGGAAAAGGTGTAGCAGCTGTAAAGGGGCAGTCTTTAATCCTGAAAGTTCAGCCGGCTAGAGTTGGGGCCCAGTTGTACCATTGGTGCGCATGAGAATGGTCCCAGTCAAGCTTAAAGGCCATTTTTGAAGTTACTGTTCTTAAAATGACATATCTCTTTCCAGCTGTGATCTTCTAAAACTGCCCCCCTCAAAAGATATCTGGCTGGGATCCTTTATAGTCTAGAGTAGCTTCTAGAAGAATGGCTAGGATATGTTGTAATGTCTCCTGAGAGGTACCTCTTAGCATAAGCAATAGGAGAAGGTGTAGCAGCTGTAAAGGGGAAGTCTTTAATCCTAACTGTTCAGCCGGATAGAGTTGGGGCCCAGCTGTACCATTGGTGCACAGGAGAATGGTTCCAGTCAAGCTTAAAGGCCATTTTCAAAGTTACTGTTCTTAAAATGACCAATCTATTTCCAGCTGCAATCTTCTAAAACTGCCCCCCTCTAAATAATTTTTGATTCCTTACAACTATGGCAAGAGGTATCTGGCTGTAATCTTTTAAAGTCTAGAGTGCCCTCTAGGAGAATGGCTAGGATATGTTGCAATATCTCCTGAGAGGTACCTCTTAGCATAATCAATAGGAAAAGGTGTAGCAGCTGTAAAGGGGCAGTCTTTAATCCTAACAGTTCAGCCGGCTAGAGTTGGGGCCCAGTTGTACCATTGGCGCACATGAGAATGGTCTCAGTCAAGCTTGCAGGCCATTTTTGAAGTTACTGTTCTTAAAATGACATATCTCTTTCCAGCTGTGATCTTCTAAAACTGCCCCCCTCAAAAGGTATCTGGCTAGAATCCTTTATAGTCTAGAGTAGCTTCTAGAAGAATGGCTAGGATATGCTGCAATGTCTCCTAAGAGGTACCTCTTAGCATAAGAAATAGGAAAAGGTGTATCAGCTGCAAAGGGGCAGTCTTTAATCTTAACTGTTCAGCTGGATAGAGTTGAGGCCCAGTTGTACCATTGGTGCACATGAGAATGGTCCCAGTCAAGCTTACAGGCTATTTTCGAAGTTGCTGTTCTTAATATGACCTATCTATTTCAAAGCTACAGTCTTCTAAAATTGCCACCCAATAATTGATTTTTAATCCCTTGAAACTATGGCAACAGTTATCTGAATGGGATCTTTTATATTATTATTATTATACAGGATTTACATGGTGCCAACAGTTTGCACAGCGCTTTACAAAATGAAGGCAGACATTACAGTTACAATACAATTTGTTACAAGAGGAAACAGAGGGCCCTGCTCATTAGAGTTTACAATCATATGGTTTATAGTCTAGAGTGCCCTCTAGGAGAATGGCTAGGATATACTGCAATGTCTCCTGAGAGGTACCTCTTAGCATAAGCAATAGGAAAGAGTGTAGCAGCTGTAAAGGGGAAGTCTTTAATCCTAACTGTTCAGCAGGCTAGAGTTGGGGCCCAGTTGTACCATTGGTGCTCATGAGAATGATCCCAGTCAAGCTTACAGGCTATTTTTGAAGTTGCTGTTCTTAAAATGACTTATTTCCAGCTGTGATCTTCTAAATCTGCCACCCAATAATTAATTTTTATTCCCTTGAAACTATGACAACAGGCATCTTAATGGGATCATTTATATGGTCTAGAGTGCCCTCTAGGAATATGGCTAGGATATGGTGAAATGTCTCCTGAAAGGAACCTCTTAGCACAAGCAATAGGAAAAGGTGTAGCAGCTGTAAAGGGGCAGTCCTAAACCCTAACTGTTCAGCCGGCTAGAGTTGGGGCTTGGTTGTGCCATTGGTGCACATAAGAATGGTCCCAGTCAAGCCTGCAGCCCATTTTCAGAGTTACTGTTCTTAAAATTACCTATCTGCTTCCAGCTACAGTCTTCTAAAACTGCCACCCAACAGTTAATTTTTAATCCCTTGAAGCTATGGCAACAGTTATCTGAATGCGATCTTTTATACGGTTTATAGTCTAGAGTGCCCTCTAGGAGAATGGCTAGGATATGGTGCAATGTCTCCTGAGAGGTACCTCTTAGCATAAGCAACAGGCAAAGGGCTCTGTGTAGCAACTGTAGGGGGGCAGTCCTAAACCCTAACTGTTCAGTCGGCTAGAGTTGAGGCCTAGTTGCATCGTTGCTGCACACAAAAGTGTCCAAATCAAGCCTGCAGGCCATTTTCTTAGCTACTTTTCTCAAATGACCTATCAATTTCCAGCTACACACCATGTTTTTTGAGCACTCATGCGTGTTTTTGCGCCACATACATCACAAAGCACATTGTTTTTAATGGACTGCCCTACTCACAGTCAGAAAAGTAGCATGTGTACCTTTTTGAGCGTAGGCCTTTGTGCGTTTCTTAACCACACATTTGGTGTGCTTGCCATGTGTAATAAACTCATGCCTTTTTTTTGCCACATTTGGGGTGCCATTATTAATGATTAACGTCTGGGAGACTCGGAATCACAGGCAGAATTGTGTGATTCTACCTGCGTATTTGGATCATCTTAAAGACGCACCAAAACACACAATGCACATTTGGGTGCCATTCAGGGGCAGACTGACAACTCATGGGGCCCCCCGGGAAATAGGAGATCATGGAGCCCCTGTGTCCTTGCCAACACCCAAAAAAGCCTATGAAAAAGCCAATGAAAGGTACCAGGGGCATCTCATGGGGCCCCCTACTGACCCTGGGCCCTTGGGCAGTGACCGAGTGCTCGAATGGTCAGTCCACCCCTGGTGCCATTCATTGTGCATGGCACCCCAAACATGCTAAAGAAACGGGCATTTTGTCATGCGACAAATATACAAAAAGGTGCTATTCAAATAAGCGCCAAGGTGGGCTCGAAAAAGGGTACTGGAGCTACGTTAGAGCATTTTTGGAGTGGAGGGCAGCCCATTGAAGTGAATGCTGTCACTCCAAAAAAAAGTAAAAAATCTGACAAAAAATGCAACACCGCTGCATTGCTCAGATGTTAATGGGGCATCAATGGCAATGAAAGCACAACGGGCATTTTTCGTACACTTCGTAAATGCTCACAAAATCACATGATATTACGAGCATTTCTGGAATGCTAAAGCGCAGCCAGGGGCGGACTGACCATTTGGAAACTCGGGCACCGCCCGAGGGCCCGGGACAGTAGGGGGCCCCATGAGATGCCCCTGGTACCTTTTTCATAGGCTTTTTTGAGTTTGGGCAAGGACACCGGGGCCTCATGATCCCCTATTGCCCGGGGGCCCCATGAGTTGTCAGTCCACCCCTGAGCTCGGCACGTGAACCAAGTAGTTGCCCTCCCTGCTCATTGGGCGTTCTGGGCGCTTGCCTGGAATCCTGGATAAAAAGGGCATTTCCAGCAAAGGAGATGTGACGCGGAGGACAGGTAGCTCCTCGAAAGACGTGTGGGATTTCCCAGGATCGGAAGAAAGAGGGCCCAGGGGCGCACTAACCCGCCAGAGCTCGGACGCCTGATTCCTCCTGCGCCGTTATCAGTGTCTATTGCCGCTCCACGCACCACGCCAACTCAAGTCAACGGGAATTAGAGCAACAATGGCCGCGCCAGCCAGTAATGAAGCTTGATAAATCGTCCCCAAAGGGCGGATTCACAAACCTCTGGAATCGCAGCTTATTCGGCGTTAACTGCCATTCAAACCCATTACAGGAGCTTTGTGTATCCCCTACTGAGACGGCTGCCAAAAGACCTCTGAAGTGGTTCTGTCATGCATCTCGAATGAGACAAGTCCCTGCTCGGATGATAAAAGTTTTAATGCGTGTTTGTTTAGAACGATACGTTGTCATTACCCGCATGGAGGAAGAGAAAAAAAAGGACAACCTGAGCAGGATGGGCTTAAAGCTAAACTCAATGTATCAAAAAGTTTAATTTAAATATATTCCTCAGTAGCCACTCTGTGTGCTTCAAATGCCTTTGCAAACCCAGATATTACCTTGTAATGTGGCAATGATGTCATCACTGTACTGTGCATAGCCTGTGCACAGAGCAGAGCTGTGGGAGGGGCCCAGCAGGCTCCACCCACTACAGGCTGCCTGCAGAGAAAACTACAGGAGGGGGCAGAGACCAGACCAGTCACCCTGCACAAGGAAAGAGAGTAGAGCTGTGGGAGGGGCCCAGCAGGCTCCACTCACTACAGAAAACTACAGGAGGGGGCGGAGACAAGACCAGTCACCCTGCACAAGGAGAGAGATCAGAGCTGTGGGAGGGGCCCAGCAGGCTCCACCCACTACAGGCTGCCTGCAGAGAAAACTACAGGAGGGGGCGGAGACAAGACCAGTCACCCTGCACAAGGAAAGGGAGCAGAGCTGTGGGAGGGGTCCAGCAAACTCCACCCACTACAGGCTGCCAGCAGAGAAAACTACAAGAGGGGGGCGGAGACAAGACCAGTCACCCTGCACAAGGAAAGAGAGCAGAGCTGTGGGAGGGGTCCAGCAGGCTCCACCCACTACCGACTGTCTATAGAGAAAACTAGAGGAGGGGGCGGAGACAAGACCAGTCACCCTGCACAAGGAAAGAGAGCAGAACTGTGGGAGGGGCCCAGTAGGCTCCACCCACCACAGGCTGCCTGCAGAGAAAACTACAGGAGGGGGCAGAGACCAGACTAGTCACTCTACAGAAAGAGAAATAGCAGTTCTATACAAGGGGCCAAACACGCTCCACCCACTTCAGGCTGCCTGCAGAGAAAACTACAGGAGGGGGCAGAGACAAGAACAGTCACCCTGCGCAAGGAGAGAGAGCAGAGCTGTGGGAGGGGCCCAGAAGACCCCACCCACTACAGGCTGCCTGCAAAGAACTACAGGAGGGGGCAGAGACAAGACCAGTCTCCCTGCACAAGGAGAGAGAGCAGCAGTGAGTGGTCTTTAGTACAGAAAGTCTCACTAACTGCACAGATCTGGAAGAAAGGGGTTCTATTTTTCTGCTTTTCTTGTTATCATTAACAAATTCCATACAAATTACTCAGCACCACACAATAATACTTGGTTCTGTATTCTCTAAAAGGGCGGTACTGGGAGGGGGTGGAACCAAGGAACGGTGCTCGGAGGTGGGTAAGGAGCGGAGACAAGGGGGTGATTTGGAAAGGGAGAATTCCGGCACCTATTGTCTGAGACAAAAAGCTCTGGTGACAACACTCTATCCCTTTCTGACAACTGTGCTCCTGTGTTGTCACCCTGTCCCATGGGCTTCTTATAGGCACTACAAGCAGCCAACACACATTGCAAAGGCATGGCCAGGGGCGGACTGACCATTTGGGAACACGGGCACTGCCCGAGGGCCCGGGGTTAGTAGGGGGCCCCATGAAATGTCCTTGGTACCTTTCATAGGCTTTTTTGGGTGTGGTTTGAGTGTGGGTGAGGACACAGGGGCCCCATGATCCCCTATTGCCTGGGGGCCCTATGAGTTGTTAGTCTGCCCCTGGGCATGGAGACAGGAATTGGCTGAAAGCATTTAGCGGAAATGAGCAGGGCTCTGTTCCTGTCTACCAGCTGTGCCCATACAATGTCGCCCTGTCACCTAGGCTTCCATTGGATACCGCATGTGAATTTTGATTGAAATATTTCCTGGTGATCCTGTCATAAAGGTCCTTGGTTCAAGCACTTACAAATATAGGGTGACAACACTCTTTCCCTGTTTCCCAATTGTGCTCTTGTGTTGTCACCCTGTCACCCCGGCTTCCATTGAACACTACATTTGACATAACCCCTGGTGATCCTGCCACAAAGATCCTTGTTCAGGCACTTTCTGTTTTGGGGTGACAACACTCAGTCGCTGCCTTCCAGTTGTGCTCTTGCGCTGTCACACAGGTTTACAGTGGAGACTACAAGTAGCTTTTTCAACACACCTTGCACAGGTATGGTCCACTGTTGTCACCATCAAGAAACCTGCCTGACAGATGCCATACAGCCATTGCTGAAGCGAATGTAGACAGGAAGTGGCAGCAAAAGTCCGTCAGAAGATCCGCAGCACGGAGGATGAACAAATGGTGAAAACAAGTTTTTTTATTTTATTTAATAAACTAAATGTTGTTCATGTAGTGTTCCCATCACCTTTAACCCTTGGGGATCTCAAGAAGGGATTGGATCCCTGCAGGCTCAGGTCATACAGCTACCGAGCATGTGTCAGCTGTCCTCAGCAAGGGAGGACATTTTCATTTTGCTAACAGAAGACCAGGTTTCTTTGCTCGAGCGCATCATTCAATACGGCAAAATAAAAATTTTTAGTCGAAAATGCAGAAGCGTTCCCATGTAGTGATTTCAGTTAATGACCCTGAATATATCCTGCAGTTATATATAGATCATTTACTGACATTTCACTATGACCGACATCTACAGTCTGCCAGGAGCCCTAATGCTTTGCACCTGTCACCAGCTAATGACCACATGCAAACATTATTTACATTCTGCTATTCCATTAATTGGACGGACCGATATTAATACAAACCGCTACAAGATTACTGAACTGAGCATCTGGCTGAGACAAATGTGTGAAAAGACTAAGTCTTGCCTAATTGCTTCTGGAGCAATCTAATAAAATACTATATAAATAATTTGTCATCTTTGTTCTTACAACATACATAACAAGCCCTTCCTTCCTTCCCTCCTTCCTTCCTTCCTCCCTCTCCTTCCTTCCTTCCTTCCTCCCTCCCTTCCTTCCTTCCTTCCTCCCTCCCTTCCTTCCTTCCTTCCTTCCTCCCTTCCTCCCTCTCCTTCCTTCCTCTCCTTCCTTCCTTCCTTCCTTCCTTCCTTCCTTCCTTTTTCCTCTCACCCTTCCTTCTTGCCTTTCCTATTTCTTTTTTCCTATTCGCACCTCCATTTCTTCCTTCTTCCCTCGTTTTAATTTTTCTTCCTTCCTTCCTTCCTTCCTTCCTTCCTTCCTTCCTTCCTTCCTTCCTTCCTTCCTTCCTTCCTTCCTTCCGTCCTTCCTTCCTTCCTTTCGTCCTTCCTTCCTCCCTTTCCTATTGCCTTTCTTTCCCTTTTCCTTATTCACAGCATCCCTTTTTCCTTCCTCCCTCATTTCCATTTCATTTTCCTTCCTTCCAATTGTCCTTCTTCCCTCACTTTTATCCAATTCCTCCTTCGTTCATCACTCTCTCCTCCCCCCCTTCATTCTTACTTCTTCCTTCCTCCTTCCTTCCTATCTTCCTCCCTCCCTCACTTCCATTCCATCTATCCTCCCTTCCGCATATGCCCATACCATCTCCATTCTCCCTGCTTCTTTCCTTCTTTTTTTTTTCTTCACCTTCCTTTATACCTTCCTCTACTCTTTCCTTCCTATCCTCCTTCCTCCCTCACTTTCATTCCATCTACTCCCTTCCTTTTTTCCTCATTTCTTATTTTTTTCCTCTATTTATTTTTTCTTCTTCTTCTCTTTCCATTCTTCCTTCCTCACTCATTTCCATCCCATTTGTTTCTCCTTCCTTCCTCTCTATTCTTTCTGCTTCTTTTCTTCCTTATTTCTTCTCCTTCCTTTATATCTTTTTCTTTTCCTTCTTAATTTCTTCCTTCCTTCCTTCCTTTTTTTTTCTTCTCCATCTATCCTTCTCCTTACTTAAACCTTTCCATCCTATTTATCCTTTCTTTCTTCTTTTCTTCCTTTTCTTCTTCACCATTTCCTCATTCCCTCTCCACTGTTCCTACTTCCCATCTTCCTTTCTCCCTAGCTTCCATCCCATCCTTCATTCCTTCTTTTCTGCCTTCCTCCTTTTTTCCTCTCTTTTTTTTCTTCCATCATTGATTCCTCTCTTTACCTTCTTCTTCTACTCTTTCCTTTCTTTATTCCTTATCCTTTCCCTTCCTTTCAACCTTTCCTATTGCCTGTCTTTCCTTTTCTTCATTCCTCCCTCACTTCCAATTCACCTTTCTTCCTCTTACCCTTTCCTATTGCCCTTCTTTCCTCTTCTTCCTTCCTCCCTCACTTCCATTTCATCTTCCTTCCAGTTGTCCTTCTTCCCTCACTTTCATCCAATCCTTCCTTCCTTAATCACCTCTCAATCTTCCCCTTTCATTCTTACTCCTTCCTTCCTATCTTCCCATCCATCCTTCCTTCCACATATGCCCATACCCTCTCCATTCTCCCTTCTTCTTTCCTTCTTTTTTTTTCTTCTCCTTCCTTTATACCTCCTTCTACTCCTTCCTTCCTATCGCCTTCCTCCCTCACTTCCATTCCATCTTCTCCCTTCCTTTTTTCCTCATTTCTTAATGTTTTCCTCTATTTATTGTTTCTTCTTCTTCTCTTTCCATTCTTCCTTTCTCACTCACTTCTATTCCATTTGTTCCTCCTTCCTTCCTACCTTATTTCCCTCCTTCCTTCCTCTATCCTTTCTGCTTCTTTCCTTCCTTATTTCTTCTCCATCCTTTATACCTTCTTCTTTTCCTTCCTTCCTTCCTTCCCCATTTCTTTCCTTTCTTCCTTGATTTCTCCCTTTTTTTTCTCTCCATCTATTCTTCTCCTCGCACAATCACGTCCGTCCTATTTATCCTTTCTGTTTTCTTTTCTTCCTTTTTTTTCTTCATCATTTTCTCATTCCGTCTCCACTGTTCCTATTTCTTTCCTTCCATCCTTTATACCATCTTTTTTATTTTCTTCCCCTCTTCATTTCTCCCTAGCTTCCATCCCATCCTTTCCTTTCCTTTCCTCTCAAACTGTTCTTTCTTTCTTTCTTTCTTTCTTTCTTTCTTTCTTTCTTTCTTCCTTCCTTCCTTCCTTTCTTCCCATACTTCCACCCTGTTTTACCTCCCTGTCTAACACTATCGGTGAATTATTCTTTGGGGGTTATTTACTAAAACAGGAAACCAATCAGCTTCCAGGTTTTAGTGTCAAAGCTTAATTGAACAAGCTACAGTTAGAAGCTGATTGGCCACCATGCACAGATGCACCAGATTCCGGGGGCTCCAGTGTTAGTAAATTTCCCCCGATATGTTTGGGTAAATTACAATTTGTTTTACTGACTTTTTTAAATGGAAAGGACAGGTCCCTCAGTGAAGTGCAGGTGACGATGCGGGGCCCCTGTCCCTCCCTACAACAGCAGCAGTTGTTCCCCCAACATCACCATTTGCACAACAGAACTTTGCAGCGCATTGCCCTGGACAGACGAGATCGTAAATCATATTATATCATAATATGCAGAGAGTATTACCAGCCTAATGGTCAGTTACTGCTCCCTTTTCTCTGGCTTATCCCCCCTTTTCCTCATTCTCTCTGCTTTTACTGGCTTTTCATTGTTCCCTTTCTTTCCTCTTCTCATTTATAATTTGGTTTTTACAGCCCTTAATGTCCTGATAAGTGGATAGGCAGCTGAAACATTATACTAATACAAAGCACAGAGAAAAATATACAGATCATCTGCCTCTAGGATAGCTGGAGGTTCCACAGACAGATGTGAAGCCAAATACAGAGTGTAATTATATGTATGTATGTATGTATATATATATATATATATATATATATATATATATATATATACACACACTGTACATCTTCTTATACTTGCACTCTGTATTTGGCTTCATTTCTCTCTCTCTCTCTCTCTCTCTCTCTCTCTCTATATATATATATTATATATATGTATATATACACACACTGTACATCTTCTTATACTTGCACTCTGTATTTGGCTTCATTTCTCTCTCTCTCTCTCTCTCTCTCTCTCTCTCTATATATTATATATATGTATATATACACACACTGTACATCTTCTTATACTTGCACTCTGTATTTGGCTTCATTTCTCTCTCTCTCTCTCTCTCTCTATATATATGTATATATATTATATACACACATATAGAAGACCACAACCAAAAAATAAATGACATAATAAATGCATTATAATACATGTAAATCACACAGAAAAGCAAACACAAAGGCACATAAAACTGGCACATATGGGTGGATATGCTGTGGGTGGGTGGAAATGTGCAGCATAATTAAAGCAAACAAAAACACATAGACAAACAATCAAACACATACAATAGATTCCATAAAACACATAACAAGGGCATATGCATACAGTAAAAGCACAACACACTCCCTATACACACACAAAATAGACACTCACAAAACTACACAAAAGAAAACGTGATCTTGCATATATATAGTACTGTACAAAGTTTTAGGCAGGTGTAAAATAAAGCTGTAAAGTAAAAATGCTTTCAAAAATATATATATTCATTGTTTATTTTGTTGAAATCAATTTACAAAACACAGGTTAGCGAACAGAAGGAAAATCTACATCAAAGCAATATTTGGTGGGACCACCGCTTTGGCTTCAAAACAGCATCAATTCTTACACTTGTACACTTTGCATACTTGTGCAAAGTCAAGGAATTTGTAGGATTAGAGTCAGGTGTATGATTAACTAAATATACCAAACAGGTGCTAATGATCATCAATTTCATATGTAGGTTGAAACACGGACATTAACTGAAACAGAAACAGCTGTTTAGGAGGCTTAAAACTGGGTGAGGAACAGCCAAACTCTGCTACTATGGTGAGGTGTCACAGTTCATACTCCATGGTAAGACTGAGCCCAGCAGCAAGACAGAAGGCAGTTATACTGCATCAGCAAGGTCTCTCCAAGACAACGATTTCAAAGCAGCGGGGTTTCAAGATATGATGTTCAAGCTCATTTGAAGAAGCATAAGAAATGGGCAATGTTGAGAACCGTAGACACAGTAGCTGGGAACGGAAACTTAATGCATATGTGTATGTAAAACATAAACAGTTTATATATTTATATATATATATATATATATATATATATATATATATATTTATATAGATATTACTTATTAATTATTTATTCTATGTGTATATATATATATATATATATATTTATTTATGTATATATTTATTACGTTCAAGTTTACATATACATTAAGCTTCCTTGGCCAACCACTGTATCTACGGTTCTCAACATTGCCATTTCTTTGTTCTCAATACCTGTAAAATAAAAGAAATAAATGAGAATACTATATATATATATATATATATATATATATACATATACAAAACCTATTATTTATTATATATATATATATCTATATACATATACAAAACCTATTAATTATTTATTTTATGTATATATATATATATATATATATATATATATATATATATATACACACATTGTAGTCTCATTTATTTCTTTTATTTTACAGGTATTTATAACCTGTATGGTATTTTTTCATTTTATTTATAAATATATATATATATATATATTAATGAATATTCATATATTTTTAATTTCCATTTTTTATTATTTCTTTTACTTTACAAGTAAAAAACCTGTTAAGTATTTTTTATCTATCTATCTATCTATCTATCTATCTATCTATCTATCTATCTATCTATCTATCTATCTAGTGTATATGAATATTTATATTTTTATTTTCCTTTTTTTCTGATTTCTTACTGAATTCTTTTACAGATATTAAGAACAATATGGCCAAAAATATTTATATTCTACTGAATAGGTAATGTTTATTCTCTAGAACCTCGCCAACACTGTGGCACTGTTTAGTCTCTTAGTGGTTGAAATGGCTTCCGCGTACTTAGCATATATATTTAAATATAAAATATTTACATACATACATACACATATGCACAAATACACATATAAGTGCGTGCACAGCTTTGCGCAAACATACAAAAATGCAGACATTGGAACACACATGTATTAGAAGAATGACACACGGCGCACACATGTATCCAGATATTTATCTATATAATGATCCTTGTCTGCAGGCAGCCCTATATTAATAATTTGATGCAGTGTTTTTTTGCTCTACAATAATCATTTCATGTTTTCTAGACCTGTCTCGGAAAATAAAACCCATGAATGTCTGATCAGCTCTTAGATAAATAGGAAAGGCGATATTGAGGAGCGATAGGACGCAGCCAGGAAAAGATGGCCTCCCCCCACACAGGAATCCTCCAGACAGACAGATAATCTGAAAGGTAATAAGTACAGATGCCAGTGTCGAGAGCGGCTGAAGAATGGGAAATAATGTAACCAGATCATGCACGGGCGCAATGTTTCCTGCTCCTTAAAGAGGCAATTTGAATATTTAGTGGACAAACACACAGGCAATCTCGGTGACAATAGCTCTGACACTCGTCTTGTTTATCCGACTTCTTGGCTAGCTTTTTGACGAAGCAGCGAAAAGAGCAACAAAACACACTGGGAACCTCTTTCCACACTCCACCGTAATACAGTTTAAAAAAATGATTACTGAACGCTAAACTTTGCTGGCTTTCAGCCCTGGAGAAACGCTCTTAGAAAGGGGCATTGTATTACGAATCCAAGCCTATTTCAAAGCACCGAGTGCCAGAACTAATGTGTTGTCAAATCTGGTTAAAGGCCAACTCTGGCCAAAAATGATATTGGTTAGGTGAATTACCGTCAGTGCTTTGCGTTTCCCCTAGTGGTTAGTTTTTTCCATAAGCCTTTCTCCTCTAGTAAGGCTATGGTGGACATACCATTTGTTCATGAATGGAAGGAACCCAGCACCAATCAATTAAACCCTAAATATCTTTAGTTCTTGATAACAAAGTCACAACCAAGGAAGTATCCAACATGTTTCGGAACCAAAGCATTCCTCCATCCTCATGGATCAAGCTTTGGATGCCAAACATCCAATATGGACTGTGATGTGACTTTACAGGTAGATATCTCAAGGAGACAGAACTGGGCATGACCAATTCAGTGACTGTATAGTAGTGCTGGCTACCTCCGTTCTAGTCACAACCAAGGAAGTATCCAACATGTTTCAGGACCAAAGCACCCCCCCCCCCCATCCTCAAGAATCAAGCTTGGTTGCCAAAATCCAATATGGACTGTGGTGTTACTTCCCAGATGGATATCTCAGGGAGACTCTATTGGGCGTGCCAAATTCTGTGACTGTATAGTAGCACTGGTTCCTTCCGTTCTAGTCATAACCAAGGAATTATGCAACATATCTTGGGGCCAAAGCATTCCCCATCCTTAGAGATCAAGCTTGGTTGCCAAAAATCTAATATGGACTGTGCCATGACCTCCCTGATGGATATCTCAAGGAGACAGAACTGGGCATGCCAAATTCACTGACTGTATAGTATCTTTGGTTACTTCCATTCTAGTCACAACCAATCTACATAACTTGCTCACCTCCTCCCTGCGACCAGGTGAGGTGAGAGGCCATTTCAGCTGGTTTTGGATTGCACGTGGTGGTGTGCGGGTCCACATACAGTCCATGGACTCTGTTTGAGTGGAGAATATTGATACAGGATCACTGGACTTTATATATATTTATGTGCACTGTGTGCAGGGGTTGCACATCTGTTTTCCACCTTTATCTTGTCAGTCTCATCACGCACATATATTCATTTCCTTTTCACACCTATACAGGATCCCAATATCATGCTATATGTCCCATGGACCTGATGTTATAGTTGTGTGTTTTAGCGCTACATCATTTTTAGTTTCTTCTGCATTTCATTTGATCTTGGGGTATTGGATCAGATGTTAGCAGCTTCACACGTTTATTTATTGTTTTTTACATAGGAGCGCAAACAGATTTCAAATATCACAATGTATAATGGGATGTATATAATGATACAATGTATAATGGAATGTATATAATGATACAATGTATAATATGATGTATATAATGATACAATGTATAATGGAATGTATATAATGATACAATGTATCTCTCTCCTGCATTCATAGAGATAAAAAAACAATGGGGGGGGGTATACAGTGACTGATCACTGTGATAGCCAATCAGAGGCTATCACAGCGATCATGTGACCCGGAATCTGGAGTCCCGGGTCCCGATAATTAGAATGGGACCCAGGGCTCTCAGTGACACCCCGGTCTTTGTGCCGGTGCGCAAATATGCAGCCCCATGAAAAAAAGCCCAGTTCTGTGAGGTGTGTGACATCGGCGTCAAGGGGTTAAGGGCTGTCCTGGTCCAATGCCAAGCCTCCTGTTGGGGATTGGCCAGGATCCCCAGACCAGCCACTCCTCACTCCCTCCCATTGCTTCTAGAATTTTCTCCAAAACTCTAGAGCAGGGGAAAGTCCCAGAGAGCTGGTTTTGCAGAGCCTCTCAGATCCTGACTATTACACCTGGACTACTACTCAGTCCTTCTAACTGAGATTTAGAACTCTAGCTCCTCCTAGCTACCTAGGAGGGTGTTACATGCAGATTGTAGTTTATAGATCATGAAGGACTTGAAGAGAAATTTGGTGGCCCTCAAAACATGTTGGATTTCTTATCTTGTCCATTTTCCAGTAATAAACTATTCTGGACTCTATCTCCACTGGTGTGGTACCCTTACAGCTGTTCATTCGATGTCACAATATAAAGCATAACAATATAGAAAGGAAAATACGGATAAGAAAGGAAAAGCAAAGGAAAAAAAGGATAAGAATATAAAAAGGAAAATAATGAAGAATATACAAAAGCATAATAATCAACATTGTACTCCATCCTAGTGGCTTTGCATAGGCTGAGATGATGTCATTCTTCTGCAGACAGGAGAAAGCATTTCCTCAATCTCCTTCCTCCCAGTGATCACTCAGACTGTACACTGAAACTTGGTAGCAAGTTACAAGGTGAGAGGCTGCAGCAGGGGCTGGTCTGCGTCAGGCATTTGTGGACATAGCCAAGAACTGCACACAGGGCCGTGGATAAGGGGGTACCACCAGTCCACCTGTATGGGGCCCAGGCCAGCAGGGGGGCCCAGGCAGCTCGGTGAATTGGATGTGGGCAGGGAGGGTGATTGGCACCTTGGGGGGCAAATACTGGAACCGATCCCCTGTGTTGGTCTCTCTGCAGCATATGAAAGCTGGATTCTTCTCCTCTCCCTCCCGCTGGTTTTCAGCTGCAGCAGAGAGTCACACAGGGGATCGGTTCTAGTAATTGCCCCCCCCTGACCCACTATGCTGATCACCCTCCCTGTGCACATCTGCTTCACCCAACTGCCTGGGCCCCCACAGTGCCGGCTTCCCTCCTCTCCTTCCCACCAGCAGCTGCAAGCACACAGTAGGATCTTTCAGGATGGAGAGTGGGGGAAGGGTCCGATATCTGTCATATTAACCAGCCCCTTCCTTTCCTGAATGAACACAATGAGTGATCAGTACTGATCAATCACTGTGTTCATTCGTAACTGAAGCATAGTAAACTGTGTTTTTTTGAAGGGGGCCCTTTCAGGTTGGCTGTATGGGGCCCCGTGGTTTCTAACAGCAGCCCTGACCGCACAACCACCAGGATTTACATGATGTGTCTCTGAGCAGGCATCTCTGTATAGGAAGTAGATGGTGACCCTGGATGATGTCTGAACAAAGATGGTTCCATCCTTTGGGAGAGATGAGGGCATCATCGGGGGGGAGTACTGTGTTCTCTGTGAGAGGTAATAAATACCTGGATGTGACACATTACTTAGCATGCACTGAACAAGAAAACATATCTATGATGTTAGGTCCACTGTAAACTGTACCAGGGTGGACTGACCATTTGGAAACTCGGGCACTGCCCAAGGGCCCGGGGTCAGTAGGGGGCCCCATGAGATGCACCTGGTACCTTTTTCATAGGCTTTTTTGAGTTTGGGCAAGGACACAGGGGCCCCATGATCCTCTATTGCCCAGGGGCCCCATGAGTTGTCAGTCTGCCCCTGAACTGTACTAACAACATAAACACGTTTTCTATGAGAACGGACTATAAACACAACCGAGAGGGGTCGCGTCTCCTCCATTTGTCTGGAAACATTGTTACGCGCAGAACTCAATCCACACTCTGAGAGAATGAGTATATTAAAATGTGAAATGGTTCTAACCTTACGGGGTATTGCAAACCTCTTTTCTAAGACACCCCGCGGAGGAGTCATATTCGGGTATAACACAGCCTCCAGAGATAACTTTATTATTCTCAATATGAAAAAAGTCTAATCAATGTAAACTTATTTCATATCAATCGAGTGCCAATTAATGAGAATGTGCATGCCCTCGAACGCCCAGACGAGGCTCTAATGCTCTAATAATTTCACATTGATATGCAGCGCTGATACCCGCTTTAATTTATTGAAGCCGAACACTTTACCATTTTAAGTGCTTACATTTAAAAAAAGATCGGTTTGGGGCTTCCAGACAGCCTGGAATGGCCATGTACAGCTCCTGTGTTCTTTAATCCTACATTAGCTGAGAAAGATAGATGGTTGTCCTGGGTGCCATTTTATATCACCGAGCATTGCTATGTTGTGTGAGACTGAAATGTTTCCTACAGGATGGATGAGAGGAGAAGAAAGGAGGGAAGGAAGGGAGGTAGGGAGGGAGGAAGGAAGGGAGGGAGGGAGGGAGGGAGGGAGGAAGGAAGGAAGGAAGGAAGGAAGGAAGGGAGGGAGGGAGGGAGGGAGGGAGGGAGGGAAGAAGGAAGGAAGGAAGGGAGGGAAGAAGGAAGGAAGGGAGGGAGGGAGGGAGGGAGGGAAGAAGGAAGGAAGGGAGGGAGGGAGGGAGGGAGGGAGGGAGGGAGGGAGGGAGGGAGGGAGGGAGGGAGGGAAGAAGGAAGGAAGGAAGGAAGGAAGGAAGGAAGGAAGGAAGGAAGGGGGGGAGGGAGGGAGGAAGGAAGGAAGGAAGTAGGAAAGGAGGAAGGAAGGAAGGAAGGAAGGAAGGAAGGAAGGAAGGAAGGAAGGAAGGAAGGAAGGAAGGAAGGAAGGAAGGAAGGGAGGAAGGGAAGGAAGGAAGGAAGGAAGGAAGGAAGGAAGGAAGGAGGAAGGAAAGAAGGAAGGAAGGGCTTGTTATATATGTTGTAAGAACAAAGATGACAAATTATTGATATAGTATCCAAAAGCAATTAGGCAAGACTTAGTCTTTTCACACATTTGTCTCAGCCAGCCAATAATCTTGTAGGAAGGAAGGAAGGAAGGGAGGAAAGAAGGAAGGAAGGAAGGAAGAGGAAGGAAGGAAGGAAGGAAGAGGAAGGAAGGAAGGAAGGAAGGAAGGAAGGAAGGGTGTGAGTAAGGAAAGCTAGGAAGAAGGACCAGAAGGAATAGTGAGAGGAAAGGAAGGAAGGAGGATTGAAAATTGGGGGGTAAGAAAAAGAAAAGGAAAGGAAGGAAGGAAGGAAAGAGGAAAGGAAGGAAGGGAGGTTATGTGGTGAAAGTGAAGAAGAAAGGAAGGCAGAATAAAAATTAGTTTTAAGGAAGGAGGGCAGGAAGACCAGCAGAAAGAAAGGTAAGTGGGTGGAAAGGAAGAATGAAGAAAGTCGTGTGGAATAGAGGGAGTAAAAAAGAAAGCAAGGCCATGGGGAAATGGGGGGAAGCAAATTAAAAATGAGTGTGAGTAGGAAGAGATTAGGGAAGCAAAGAAAAAGGGAAAGAGAAAAAGATTTAAGGGAAAGAAAGGAAAGGAATCGAAAGGAAAGGACAGTTTGAGAGAGAAGGACAAAGTGAAGAAGAATGAAAGGAAGGAGAATAGGAAGGAATATAGGGAGAAAGAAAGGATGGAGGAAGGAAGGAAGGAAGGAAGGAAATGAATGAAAGGAAAGGAAAATGGATAAAGGAAGGAAAGAGTAGAAGAAGAGGCTAAAGAGAGAAATAAAGGGTGGAAGAAAGAAAAAAAAAAGGGAAAAAAGGGAGGGAGGAAGGCAGAGGAGAAGGAATGAAGGATGGGATGGAAGCTAGGGAAAAAGGAATATGGGAAGAAAAGAAAGAAAGAAAGAAAGAAAGAAGGAAAGAGAAAGAAAGAAAGAAAGAAAGAAAGAAAGAAAGAAAGAAAGAAAGAAAGAAAGAAGAGAAGAGAACTTCACTGCATTGTTTCTGCTACTAACGTCTTGTAAACAGAAAAATGAGCCACACTTCATGGTTCAAGTCTCCAGCCCACCAACATGCAGGAATAATAAAAACACCTGAAGGTGAGTGATAGCATAAAACCCCCCAATAATGGTGGGAGTGGCCCCTCAAGGAGGGATTGTATTATGTCATCTAGACAGCTTTATTTACACAAGAAAGGGAATCATTGATATCTACCAAGCTGACAGTTCTGCTGTCCTGCCATATAACCTGACAGACTTATTTTTCTAATCTAGCCGAGTACCGTGTGTCTTTTTGGAGAATTACAGCTATACAAATTTCATTTTTTTGCTCGGTAGGACCAGCAAAGGTCATATTATTATTTTTTTATTAAGCGGTGTCATCTGCATTAACAGCATAGTGTGCGGCGGTCGGGGAGGTGTATAGATATTCATAGAGGTCTATATCATTTCTGCATAGAGATGGTTCTTCTAATCCCCCCGTCACCTCCATTTCTGCCCGAGTTTATCAGCCATCGGAGATCATTTGGAACACTTTACATTTTTATACTTTCATTAATAGCCTCATAATCAAGGTCAAGTGTATTCAGAACAGAAAGGCAGGAATTGGGATGTACGTGCTTTTCAATGGAAATCTTTGTCAGGCTTAAAGTGACACTCCAGTCAAATGACAGTAAACCTCTATAGCAATTTCAACATCCACCTTTTACAAGGAAATTTTCTAAGTTTTAAGAAGAAGCCAGGTTTGGATCTATTAAAGTGGAACTCGTTCCAAAACATTTTTTAATTTCTGGAGTGGAGAAGAGTTAAAACAGAGCCTCAAACAAAGACAAGATAAAAATAAAAAGAATAAAAATTAAAAAAAAAATATATTTTTTTTTCAATATTAACTTTCAGTCTAGAGATTCCTCCTGCAGTATTTTTTCTGCCACTAAATGACCTAAGCCTGATGGCCAGTATCTTTTAATATACTTCCTTGGAGCCCAGGTCATCCTGGACCTGCCCCCAGCCTATGACTGGACAGTGAAAAGAGAAGAAGCACGGCGATGAGCCCATCTCTCTGTCACACTGTTCTTTCCTCCTATCAGCATGCTCCTTGTCAGCACATCAACTGATAGGCTCATTGTGCTGCTTCTTCCTCTCATACTCCAGCTTTGTTGTGCAGGGGTTGCCTCTTTAAAATGTTAAAGTGTATGTATAGACAACAGTTTTTATGTTGTTGATAGGGTTGGGAATGGTTGAAACCCCTGTGAGTTTATTTTTTTGTTGTGTGTGTCCAATAGGGGCTTTCCCTTCACTTACTATCCCAGAGACGTAACAGGAAGTGATAGGAAATCTCTACAAGATTGAGGGGGGTATGACCCTCTTAGATGGTTGTTGCAGGCACTGGTGTCACCATTTGGAGATTTACCCTCACCTCCTATTCTGGTGGTAGGTCTAAAATTTTGGATTCTTCTTCACTTTCTGTCTCCCAGATAGGGTGAATCTCCCCAGTAAGAGTACAGACAGCAATAAAACCCCAATAGCGGTTTTGTGCTTCTTCTTATGGGATGACAACTGTGTCCAAATTGTCCTCCTGTTATCCTACATATTCGTTCAAAGAAATGGAGAGAACATCTGCATTCAACAAGCTCATTGGCTCTGGTGAGGCTGCTCACGTAAAACAAGGTTCCCCTCCAGTGGGTCTCCAGAATGAGACTCAAAGCATAAAAATACAGCAGAGTCACCAAACCAAATGGTGAAAGAGTGCAACTCACTTTAATGGCTGATAGTATGATCACATAAAACATCTAAGGAGTTTCAGGGGCCAAAACACTCCCCCTTCACCAAATTTTAGAGGTTTGTCAAAATGTTTAATTGCCATTCAGATCTGTATACGATCAATCCTATCTGTGGGAGATCAGTGATGAAAGCAGCAATATCCAATGTTAAGACTGGCATATCTCTTCATGTCAGCTTCAAAGCCCTGATGAAGGTGGGTTTGCGGCCAAAAAAATGTTGGCTTTTATATGTGATTAAAGTGATGTGGACTCTGTCATCAGATGAAGCTCTGTGGCTCTAGTTGGACCTCTCTCTGAAATTAAGAGGCCTTCAGGAGGACTCAGGTGAGCACTGGAAAACGTAGAAAACACAAGAACGCCACACCAAAAGTTTAAGAATACAAGATCATTTTATTTTAGTCGTCCAATGATGATAAGCCAGCACATTTTGGGGCTATAGAGTCATCAGGGCTTAAATGGTTTGTTTTAAAAGAGTTTTGGACTTGTATGGATTAACACATGTAATCTTGGACTCTTCCACCCTTGATGTGGCCCCCTTGTGTTCCTGTACAATAACCAATAAGGGCACTCTTACTGGTAGGGCTGCCACCCCTATAGGTTTGAAATGAGCAGCATGGACTCAACTCATGTCAAAGTAGCTGTCAATGGATACACAGGGAATAAGTGTTTTTACTTAGCTTGCAGTTAAATTGTTTGTGGGGCAAAAACTGGTCATAGACATGGACCCCTTGGAGTTTTAGGGATTAGGTGACACTGAAACATTGAGATGATGTTGATCACAGTAGGCCTAGCAGTTAAATGGTTCAGGGGGGGACAAATATTGGTCAGAGATAGGGTCCCTTTGGAGCTTTAGGGAGTAGATGGTAGATGGAGCTGGAACCTTGAGATGATGATGGATCACAGCATGTCCAGCTGTTAAATGGTTTGGAGGAATAAAGTTAGACATGGACAGGGGCCTCTTGGTGCTTCAGGGATCAAGATGGTAATGGAATCTTAAGATGATGATGGATGACAACATGGATAGCCTAAAATAGTTTTGGGGGGAAAAGTTGGTCATGTACAGGGGCCTCTTGGAGCTTTAGGTATCAAGATGGTACTGGAACCCTAAGATGATGCTTGATAAAAGCATGGCTAGCAGTTGAAAGGTTTGGGAGGCAAAAATTGGTCATGGACAGGGGTCTCTTGATGCATTAGGGAGTCGATGGAGCAGGAACCTTGAGATAATGATGGATGGCAGTATAGCTAGCAGTTAAATGTTTTGGGGAGTCAAAAATTGGTCATAAAAAGGGACCCCTCGGTGCTTTAAGAAGTAAAGGGCGCTGGAACCTTGAGATGATGATGGATCATAGTACGGTTTGTGGGGCAACAATTGGTCATTGACAGGGGCCCCTTGGTGCTTTAGGGAGTAGATGGTGCTGAAACCTGGAAATTATGATAGATCACAGCATGGCTATCTGTTAAATGGTTTGAATGGGGAAAGCTGGTCATGGACAGGGGCCCCTTGGTGCGTTAGGGGGTAGATGGAGCTGTAACATTGAGATATTGGTGGATCACTGCATCACTAGCAATAAAATGGTTGCGAGGGAGTAAAATTGGCCATGGACAGATTCACCTTCGTGCTTTAGGGAGTAGATGGAGCTGGAACCTTGAGATAATGATGGATCATAGCATGGCTAGCAGTTAAATGGCTTGGGGGGCAAACATTGGTCATGGACATGGGCCTCTTGGTGCTTTGGGGAGCAGATGGTGCTGGAACCTTGTGATGATGATGGATGACACTATAGTGCTCAAATGTTTGCCAATACTATGCCAATGGTGTCCATGTGGGGCATCTGGATGATAGGAAGACAGCTTCCATGCAACAATGGTTTATCACAATCACCTCAGGTTGTGAAGGAAATATTTCAACCTGGAACTTGACCACCACATTGAAATGTTTGAGTTTGAAAAGAAGTTTATTCCAAACATTAATAGGGTACAAAACCAACATGTTCCAGGGACCAAAAAATGCCCCCTCCCCTTTCCCCTTCATCTGGGCTAACACATGACATAAAAGGTGGAAATTAAAATTGTATCACTTAAATTCCATATTCAAACAGGGGCCCCTTGGTGACCCTGTCCACCCCACTGTGTGTGGGGGAGGAGGAAAGGGAAATTAGTGAAATGATGGGCATTGGCAAAACACAGACTCTTCCCCTTGTTCCTGACAAGTTTTGTAACTGTAGAGAGGAATATGCAGGTAATCCCAAGTGTTCTGTTGTAGGAATTCACCAAATTCGTTCCTCTCTTCCTTATTACATCTCATTCATCACAACAAACACAGACCCAGCTCTGGTAAGTCAATGCAGTTTAGACATTCTCGATTTCCACGTGTCACAACTATCACAGAGCTCGGATCGTCGCTCGACTGGCAAATTGCAGTTGACCAGGCCAGGCTACAGACACCGATGGCCTCCCATCTTCATATTCGAATCCGTTGCTCATAAGGCTCATATTGTTATTTAGCATAATGAGCCTATCTGGATGACTGAGGACAGATGTCACTGCTGAGAGCCTGCGACCATTAATTCCTCAAGGCCTCATCTGCCGAAGAAAAAAAAAAAATTGGCCTGGCAGTTATTAACAATAATAAAAGCGACTGACCTATAATTTCATTGGATGGACCCTCAGCACGTCCTGACATCCTAAACAATCAAATAAGCAGTGAAAATATGGGAACGTTCTTCAAGCTGCAAGTGTATTGGTCGTGTGATTAGAATAATTACCGTATCTTTATAATGTGCTGCAATAATAAATCTCCGCTCACTTAAAGGGATAGTGCAGCCTATATGGTGTTGGGTTCCAATCTTCCATCTCTGATGATGCATGCACAATACAACATATCAAGGTGCTTGAGCCATCCAAATGGGAACAGTTGTAAGCCGTGTACCAGGGTGGGCTCCCCAGGATACAGTGAAGTCACGAACGAGGAAAGCAACCCCAACACCAGCTTTTGCCACAACAGAATTTTACTTAGATGTGGCAAATAAACACAACCACAAATGCTGGAAATATACAATAAATTTACATACACCCAGTCCAAAGGCTGAGACCCTTGTGCTGCACAGCACGGCGCCTTCTGATGGATGAAGGTAGAAAGTGAAGTAATTTACCTACTGGGGGGCACAACTAAGCTGCCACACCTTACCTGTTATTACCCTAAAAGAGCAGGAATCAGTGTATGGGTGTATGGTATGGACTAGCCTGCGGTGCAGCACAACAGCTTACAATCTTACACAAATCTACAGTATTCCCCCTCCCATAACTGGTCCTGTAGCACGTGCCTGAGTATTCCTTCTGAGCAAAACGCTAGTCTGGCTTGAGTTTGTAGGATTTTATCAGCTCTCCAATGTGAAATGTCACTTTAAGTTGTGGAGTCCTTCCAATGATCAGTAACAACTTTTGTGGCCTGCCACAAACAGAGACCCTAACTAACTAACTATAGGCCTAAACTCAGTCTGAAGGCGCCAACACTGAAATGAGGTGCGTGCACGATCTTACTGACGCGGGTCTGCTTTGTATCCGCTGGTGACTCTGAACAGAACAAATGTCTCTCCAGCAAGCATCCGGTCTCTCCGTATAAGTTGCTTAGTTCCTCTGCTCTCATCAGCTTCCTGGCAGCAATCTCATCAGCTTCATTTAGCTGCAGCTCTGGTTACGGAGGGACGCTTTCACACCTGGATGTCATCAGATTCTCAGCTCACAGGGCCCCTTATTCACCATGCTCCAAAACATGGCTTCTCTCCCTCCTTCCTGTTCTCTCCAACTCTGTGTGCAAAAACCCCAGCTCTTCATGAATATACAAATATGTCTCTCCAACAAGCATGCGGTCTCTCCGTATATGTTGCTTAGTTCCTCTGCTCTCATCAGCTTCCTGGCAGCAATCTCATCAGCTTCACTTAGCTGCAGCTCTGGTTACGGAGGGACGCTTTCACACCTGGATGTCATCAGATTCTCAGCTCACAAGGCCCCTTATTCACCATGCTCCAAAACATGGCTTCTCTCCCTCCTTCCTGTTCTCTCCAACTCTGTGTGCAAAAACCCCACCCCTTCATGAATATACAAATATCTATGCAGTCTGAGGCTGTGTTAGAAAAACAGTGACATCTTGTGGCTAAACCACATAATGTCAGTCAAACCATTAATTTACTTCCACACAAACAGTGTTCAAACAATGAGAGCTGTTTCCCCATCTCACACAGTTGCCAGAGTTAATTGCTCCATCCAAGGGCCCAGTCACACTAGTGCACTGCAGCAACGTGTGATGCTAAAAACTGTTTCATGTGTGCGGCTTTTCAGTTGTATTTGTGGTGGAAAACACCCCCAAAGCATTGTACGGTAAAGCCCATTGTGCTACGCAAAGCAATACAACGTTCTTAGGCACCATTCACACTTGCGAATGGGGCCATTTGTGCGATTCCCGGCTATTTGCATATACAGTAATGGGCTATGCTACGATAACAGATGATTGGTTCTGGACACAGAGCCAATAATCAATCAGATACTGCATTTCAAGCTCACCCTTTTGAAGACAATAGGACAGTGTTCTTGGCTCGCAGTTGTGGCTCATTCAAAATCTCCCTCTGGAAAAAAAAACGCCCAAAAAAAGTGATTTAGGATGAAAGAGAAGAATTTTGAAGATGTATCGTAGCATCTGCAACCTACAGACCAAGATAGGAGGTGTTAAACTTGTGGAACCAAAAAGTTCTGCTGACATAATTCCATCCTTGGTGTCTGCAGCGGTGACAGTCCTAGGAGTCACATGGTTAATTGTGTGGACTGTTAGCAAATTGCCAGGGTAGAGATGTTAAAACAGCATTATACCTAAAAGATGGATTGTTTCGAAGGTCCCCAACACTCACCAGTTACATAATCGCATCCTTGGTGTCACGAAGTCTGTATAGGTGTTAATTCTTCGACTCCCATGGTTGAAGATGTGAATTTCTGTGAAATTGCCAGGGTAGGGATGGTAAAATGGCATTATATGTTGAAGACAGATGGAGTCAAAGGCCCTCACCCCTGTTTATGGATGATTGCTCCAGTCTGGTGTAGATGGCCTCTTTCATGAGTCTTTCTAAACCAGTTGTCCTCCTTGTCCAACATGTGCACCTTTTACACCTTCCTGTTCTTGGACAATCAAGATCTGCCTTGACACATTCCATGGTGATTGGATTAAGGTGTTGGCGCTATCTGTGTGGATATAAATGATGTGGTATCTTCCCGCCACTCATTGGAAGTAAAGAAGTGGCTTGAAGGAGCTATGAAACATCTTCAACATTACAGAACAATTCCATTTGAATGGAGCTAGATATTACTAGATGTGTGCATTATATTTCCCCATTGGGATTGTGTAGGCGTTTGTCATTTGTATATATATATATATATATATATATATATACTTTTTTTGTATTTATACATAAAGATTATTCTTTTGTGTGTTTTCTACACATCTCATGGTGCTGGTGTCCTTTGTTGTTAAGCGTTAGACGTTCTATTGTAGGTATCTTGATTGTTCTCCTTCCTTTGCATTGTGTTTCCATTATATACCCCTCACAGGTTTGAATCCCTCCACATTCTTCAAAGACAAGTATCTTTGTGTTGTCTTTGTCTCCTCACTTGCTCTCCACCTAACCTGTGTTACCTGGACAGGGGGACATTGACAACAAAAACCTGACAGAGGTCCCTAATCTTCCCTACTCTTTCCAAGACTGGAAAAAATTGAGTTTTAAAACAGCAGCTGATTTTTCTTTTGTTGGTTTCGACATATTCCACTATGACATTTGGAGGAGAAGGAATGACCACATACAGGAGCAGAAATTCAAACCTATCTATACGTTTCCAACGTTTCAAACTTAAAGTGAATGCCCAGCCAAAGGATTTTCTTTTCATTTTTGGATAGAACATGGAAGGATTAGAGCCTCTCTGAGATTCAGGGGCTCTGATAGGAAGATTCCCCCTTCACTTACCGTCAGAATGGCAACGGTTTCACAAGACAGGAAGTAAGGGAACATTTGGAACAGTAACACAAACAGTCCGATTAATTCCAAATAATACCACTGTAGGCAGTACCAGGAAAGGGTTATTTAGTGGCCA